>NW_004797758.1:289193-294317 GCF_000002075.1 Aplysia californica
TGTGTGTGTGTGTGTGTGTGTGTGTGTGTGTGTGTGTGTACGTACGACTATGTACACACCTATGCCAAAAAATTGACGAGCGCCCGATTCCACCGCGTCGCGACACCTTTTGTTAAGCTGACCCAATCTGTTCCTTAAATTACGAAATTATTCCCCAAACGTGCTGGCCTGTCGTTAACCATAATGCAACATTCCCAGCACCCAGTTCACAATCACGGTGCAGAACTAGTGACACTTTTTTCATGTAAAAATTGAAGTCGTTCATTTATTTCCCAGCCTAGTTTGTGGTTGGCTGGGGGATGCTCTGGTGTGATTTGCTCCTTTTTTTCTTATCAAACATCTACCATCATTGTCTCTTTTCCTTCCTTTCTTTGAATGTTACTCTCCGGCACTTATATGACCTTATGCAGTTGCGAGCGCCGTAAAATCTCTACTAAAACTAATCTAAAACATCAAACACATTTTCCCTAACTGTTATCGAACTATTCACAACGTATCTGCAGATTTTGTCCAGTGTAACTTCTTCTGTTATTCTACGAGGCGTGAATGTATAATAATAATAATTTTTAAAAAGAAACAAAAAACAAACAACCCCCCAACCCCCGCAGGGCATATCTTGTCGAGATGTGATATTAGCCCGCAGGATGTGTCTCTGACTTTTTCTCCCCGAATAGCAGCAACCAGCACTGCCCATGGTCTGCGAAACGATCATAAAAAGCGACGGACCCACAGGAATACTGTGGCCATCGTATTTCGGGCTGAGAAGAGAACCCCAGAGTCGTCCGTGGTGCCAATCCCCATGTGATTATTGTTTTCCAGATTTGGCGACCAAGAGGCCCAATTTGGCCAATTTGCAGTCAAATTGGATATTTTCCCCAGGAACTTCCCTATGCTGGACTGGATATTCCTGATTTACTGACGCTACCATCACGATCTGTTGTTGCCCCCCGCCCGCCCCTTTCACCTCGCCGCGCACCCAATCTACCTACTTTCTCCACCCCTACCGTCCCTCTCCCTTTCGCTTCGTCTTTCTTTTCTCTCTTTCTCCCCCTCTCTCTTCTCTCTCTCTCTCTTTCACACACACACACTCGCTCTCTCTTTTCCACACTCACACACACACACACACACACACACACACACACACACACACACACACACACACACACACACACACACACACACACACACACACACACACACACACACACACACACACACACACACACCGTGTGCCTGCGTCTTTCTTATTTTCTCTTTGTGTGTAAGCAACTCTGGCAACATGTTACTCTGCTCCTCATTTTCATTCTTCTCACAATAAATGTCTATTTCGCCACGGATCATTGTGCCCATCATGATATGAGGTGGCTCTTTCTTCGGAGATAATGCCAGCAGGATTGAAGAAGAAGAAGGAGAAGAAGAAGAAGAAGAAGAAGAAGAAGAAGAAGAAGAAGAAGAAGAAGAAGGAAGAAAGAAGAAGAAGATGAAGAAGACAACGACGACGTGGACGACGAGGAGGAGGATTAGCGACGACATCAGAAACTCGTTAGGCTAAAGAATCCTGGAAGAGTATACAGGAAAGGAAAGCATTGAAACATTTTTCATGTCAAGGCCTTGTTTCTTCGTCCCTAGAGGTACAATGGAGTGAGGAGTTTACCCCTGTTTGTCTACCTTGATGGTGACCCGGATGTTATGTTGTCCTCCCTAAGGAGAGAACTCTTTTACGTCCAATGTTGGGACGGAACAAGAGAAACCATGGTGAAATGTCCACTTTACTGAACTTTGAAATCAGGCCTTTCTTGCGCACATGAAAGACGTGTATATTAATAGTATAGTTCAAACCTTTTAGATGCAGACTTTATTAACATACCGTACCGTCTGTTTTCTTTGATAGCGGCTCAGAAAAGGTGGCTCTTTCTTCGGATATGATGCCAGAATATTGAGAAGAAGAAGAAGAAGAAGAAGAAGAAGAAGAAGAAGAAGAAGAAGAAGAAGAAAACTTACTTTTTAGATCTAGGCTTCATTAGCATACTTATCGTTTGTTCTCTTTGGCAGCGGCAGGCAAAACTGATACTGTCAACATGAGAACTAAAGTGTTTAAATGATCACAACACTTGAATACAGTCATTTAGAATTTATAGCAAGCCCAATCTAATTAGTTGTGAACATTTGAGAGGAATGTGCATTGCTAATCAATTTGCCTGAGATCGCTGTTATGACCAGTTGTTGGGTTTCTGTAATATGTACCTGGTGTGTCATCGGTGTCTGTGTTGTAGCGGTTAAGCTCTTCGCCTTTGCATGAAGAAAGCCGAGTTCCAACCTCAAGTAGGGAGAAATTTGATCGAGTATTCCAGTTTTTCTGCTAGTACGTTGTATCCTTTTCAGCCCGGGTTGTCCCTGAAGCCTGCCTCTTAAATGATCTAAAATTAGTTGTCCCAATGTGGGCGTAAAACACCTACAATAGAAAATTTTTCCACTGATGACATTGTTGTCCGTAATTAGTTCCATTGTCCTTCGAGTTACGACTAGGGATAGGCAATGAGTCGCTTTAGCAAAATCCGGATAATATGTTAGTACACCTCTTCGGCAAATAATTTGGTATGAACCGCTTCGGCAAATGAGTTAGAACCTTTTTGACAAACGGAGTATCATCACTTCATCAACAAATGGGTACACTTACTTCGGCAAACGGGTCAGGAAAGAGAGTTTTGAGTCTGCATTCGGATAATGTTTCATTGAGAATTATCCGGTTATCCGGATTTTTCCCACCTCTAGTTACGACTGTCAAAGCTTATACTGGGTGCCAACTGCGGATTGGATCGTGTCGGGTCGGATGTCGTGTCGGGTCGGGTGTGCCCATTTGCTGAATCGATACGGTTTGTTTCGGTTTGGTAGGCGGAGCTCGTCAGAATGAGGGCGAAAAGAGACCTTACTTTACTTTATTCTTCCGCTTGTACCGCTGGGTGTCACGGGGAGATACAGACGTCTGTCTGAAGCAAGGCGAGTGGCCTGTATGAGGTGAAATTGGTTAAATTGTATGGGTTCAACGCCCCTATCAACACTATTAGGTTATTTAAAGGGCGTAACCTCCTAGTTTAACGTCCGTCTCCGATAGGAGCGAGCCAAGTGGGAAGTTCCTGTAAAGTTTCTTTCCCAAAGACACAACGTCGGACCGAGCTGAAGCTCGAAACCTCCGAACCCGCAATCTCACGATTACGAGTCCGGTAGCCTAACCACCTGTAGGAGGGACTTCCCGGGAGCTCTGAGGGTGTCTGCTACAGATTCACTCCAACGTCGCCTCTGTCTTCCTCTGGCTCTCCAGCCAGAATATTTGATGTTACATGCCCTCAGAGCTGGTTGGTTTGGGGGCATTCGTGTGAGGTGTCCGAACCACTTGATTGTGACCATTGTGGCACAAACCGAACGAAGCCTCAAAAGCAAACGTGTTTGTTTTCAAGGCTGCAAGTTCGGCGATAGGGTTGCATTAGAGAAACTGACCAACGCAAGGTGTTAATAAACACAGAATTTGTCGTTCACAACACAGTCATTTCCTTCCACAAGGGCTTTAAGTGCTGACTGCACTCATCGCGATTGCTGTATTGAGAGGTTCTCGAATCCTACAGATATGGGAAATATCGATAGATTTGTGAATCTATTGGTATCCGCTTCTCCAAATCTACACTGTCCGTTACCGCATTCTACGCGCACTCTATACACATCTGATCGTTGGAATCGCGACCTTGAAAAATAAATGTGTTGGGTTTTGAAAGTCACGATCGAAATCGGTTTGAATTGTGCCACAACGGTAGCTTTTGCCTCTCCGTGGAGGAGAAACTGAGAAGCCCCGACTCAGTTCGACTCAATTCAACTCAATTCGACTGAATTTGATTGACAGTGTGCACTGGGCATTACTGGGCCTGTGCACCTGAGCCCCTGACGCCAAACTCCTTGATTGGACACTCCTAGGCTGGGTCGTGCGTGCGGCGCGCTGAAGAGTGGAGATAACACACGCAGGGGCGTGCACTCGGGCCCAAAGGGTTAGGCTTGATTACTCCTCCATGATTTATAAAGGCACCGTCTCTTTTGTAGCAAAGAAGGGAAACATTTGCTTGTGGATTTTTTTTTAAAAGTCAGCGGTGAAATGATGAGGCCCTTCATCTTGAAAAGAAAATACACGAGTTTCATGGTTATGTGGGAACATATCATGTTATGTTATATTTTGCATCGAGAATCTCAGTTTTTTGGGTTTGCTGTCTTTTTTCTTCTTTTTTGATGGAAACGTATCGCAGACAAGGTCAAAACATCTTGCCTCTCATTTGAGGAAATTGTGTCGTTATGGGCTTGAAACATTATTATAGTTTATTATTAATTGTGAAAAGTAAACAGTTTTGGTTTTCAGCAGCTTACAGAACTCGTGCAATATGATGAAAGGATCTCAAGTAGCTTGCTGGCGTCTGCAATGTAACTGCTCTTACTAGTCATTGCACACATGGGATATGAGTTCAACTCCCGATTGGAGATAATTCTTTTATCTAGTATCTCCGTCTGTCTGGTGAGTCCACCTTCGAAACAACCCAAACTGGGTTTTGTGAAGGCGTAAAACATTAGCGTTCAGAATTCAATGACGCAGGCTTTTGACCTCGTATGAGAGACGATAAAACCCAGGGAAATATCAGGCAAATATCACACGGCTTACTGGTTTTGGCGGTTAATCAGAAAACTCTTCCAAATGTAGAAACTGCTAATTCTGCACCCCACCCGCCCCGTTTACACCAGGGCCCGTAGCGTGTGATGTTCTCCAGATTGGCGGTCGCCTGAACGCCCAAGGGTTTCCAGAGAAGGCGTAATTGGCGGATTAAGTGGCCTTGAGAGTTCTGTACATCGAGGGAAATCATCCTGATTGCCTGAGCTCAGGGGATGGACCTGGTGAAAAGTCAATTTACAGCGGATGATGCGACAGATGAAGTGCTGACAGATTTTCCTGCACAGTTCTCCAGACGTCTTATCTCACAGAGGCTGTCGTTTGTCGTCATGTCCTCGAAGCCTTGAGAGATCTACCGACCTTCTTACTATAGGGAGACGCACGCGGCACAGGGTTGTGTGTGTGTGTGTGTGTGTGTGTGTGTT
>NW_004797758.1:296588-298799 GCF_000002075.1 Aplysia californica
CTCTCTCTTTCTCTTCTGTCAAGTGTTTCTGTGTATTCATTGGTTTTCTCAATAAGCCGTGCTCTTTTTCATTATCCCCCGCCCCCTGCCACACACTCACACTTGCTGTTCTTGTCCTTACCTGCTGTGCTCCGTTTGAGTTGTATGATACTACACGTGTTGAGTAGTCTGCTGTATCGCCAACGAGATATACGAGGTATGTACAACTCCTTCGCCAGACATGTGCCACTTAGGCACCACTCATTCTCTCGAGTATTGATATAGTATTCCTACTTACTACATCTTCTGTCCGGTTCTGATTATTCACCCTAGGGTCTGGATCCTGCAACAACAAAACAAAAAACAAAAAAACACACACACAAAAAAACCCAAATTGAACCGAGCTTTAAAAGTATGAGACAAACCTTCAAAATTACATATTATTATCATACATTTAAATATCTAGCGATACACTGAAATCGTCTAAAATAAGTTGCCTTTCTGCAGAAATACCACAATTGTCTTAGAGATTCACGCTAAATAACTGTATGATAATAAGAACCCTAACTGAAATTGCGTCAGCTCGATGTTTTTGCCGATGGTTGGAAGCTGTTACTTAGTGCGGCCTTTTCCTAGGACCAACTGATTGGCTGATG
Source organism: Aplysia californica (assembly GCF_000002075.1). NCBI lineage: Eukaryota > Metazoa > Mollusca > Gastropoda > Aplysiida > Aplysiidae > Aplysia > Aplysia californica. Next base: position 297,224 of record NW_004797758.1, read on the forward strand.
TGCTTCTCAAACTCCAGTATACCTCTTTCGTGGTGTATCAGCTAACCTTACAACTTGGTAAACAAAACATGTAAAACTGTGAGCACTTGAATTTAAAGGCCTACTACCTCCAGTCCTATTAGCACATTGCATGGGCTTCTGTGTGCCGCGATAAGGCGCTTTGCCATCTCGCGCAGAAGACGTGAGTTAGATTTCTGTGTGGAAAGAAATTTGATCGAGTATCTCGATCTTTCCTCTGGGACGTTGTATCCTTTTCAGCCGTGGTTGGCCCCGACAGGAAGGGTCGGAGCCAGCCTCCTAAATGATCTAAATTGTGTCAACAGGGTCGTAAAAATACCTACATAAAAAACCAAATGCACGTTGCTGGTGGTGATTGCCCGATTGACTTGTGAAAATGCTTGGTTGTTGCTCATGGTTGAAAGTCTCTTTTGAAAGTCCTACTTTTTGGTTCCCTCTTTGTTTCTGTCTGACCGTCTTGCTTTTTTCAAGTAAAGACTGTTCACTCTTGTGTCGATGCCGTATGGTCGCTTTTAAGGACAAGCGAGCCAACCCAGATTTTGCGCGTTTCCAGAAATCTTGATCTACATCAAATGTTGGCTTTGTCCTACCTATAGGAGAAGTTTGGTTTCATTGGTGTGTATATTTGTTTGATTATGGAGACAACTCTCCTTGTCTTAAAAAAACAACAACAACTGAACAAGGGTCCAAAACTTTACCAACCCCCCGGGGCAGTGCCACTGACTGTAGTGTCTTTAGGCCATTCCCAAAGGGGGGACATTTCTCGTTCAAGCAAAGTAGAATTGTAAATGGGCTGACTCATGTCACGCTCACAACAGAACTTTGCCTGATCTACAACAGGGAACTGCTGTTTTTTCTTTCCTGATCCTTATTATTGTCATTTTCCTCTATTTCTTTTCTACATTTGTCACTCTCTTGTAACCTGCTATTTCCTGGGTGCCTTGATAGTCGAAGCAGACCCTGTGCTGTTGAAGCGAGAGGGGTGAGCAGTCTAAGTCTGATTCCCTGTAAAGACTTCTCTGTTGACACCCACCCTTGGCGCTCATATTATGACCTTATGGAGTTGCGAGCGCCGTAAAACCCTCTACTATAAAAACAACAACAACCAAAAAAAACCCAAACACTTTACCTTCAATTTTCTGAAAACAGCTTTTTTTCGGGATATCCCACTTGTGCTTAAAAGCAACTATGTCATTATGCTCCTCTCTCAATCTCATTATGCTCAAATTCGAAATGGCCGTTACCATGCTGATGTGCTTCTGTTTACTCAAATTTAACTGTTTTGTCTCTTCTCTGAGTCGCAAAGAGTATTCCATTTGTCGTTGGCCATGCTTTTGTATTGCTTGTTGAATGTTAACCCCCTCTTCTTTTTTTCTTTGTGAGAGGGAGTGCTTCGCGCTGCTGTAAAGGTTATAAAGAAATAGAGAAAGTGATCACGAAGAACCAACAACAACTGTTATTATTTTGTGTCGGACTGGGCGAAGAGTGGCGGCAGGGAGTGTGTGTGTGTGTGTGTGTGTGTGTGTGTGTGTGTGTGTGTGTGTGTGTGTGTGTGTGT
>NW_004797758.1:300701-302030 GCF_000002075.1 Aplysia californica
AGAGAGAGAGAGAGAGAGAGAGAGAGAGAGAGGGTGTGGTAGAGGGGCGGAGGGTGGAGAGCCGGACCGACGGACACACACACACACACACACTTACAAACAGGCAGACTGCAGACATACTGAGAGACAGTGAGATAATTTATTCGTGTGTGTTTGGTTGGATATATGTGTGTGCTAATTTATTCGTGTGTGTTTGGTTGGATATAATGTGTGTGAGCGAGGTAGAGGGAGAGAGTGAGAAAGTGAGAGAAAAAAGCCCGTCAAAGAGACAGGCAGACTGACAAACAGACGGGAAGCAATAAACAAGATAAACAGAAAGCTATTCGGAGAGTAAATAAGAAAGGGTCGTTAGACATGTCATACATTTGTAGAATTTTTACGACCTTACCTATGCTATTTAAGTAATTTAGGAGGCAGGCTGCTTCCATCCCACTTGTCAGGGTCACTCGAACTGGGAAGGATACAACGTCCCAACAGAAGGGCGGAGATAATGGATCCTCTATAGAAATTCTCCTCAAAGAGAATCGAATTCAAGTCTTCTGCGTGCGTCAGAGAAGTGTTTTAAAATTATCACTACACCACGCTCTGGTCGAGAAGTGTAACCAAGTGACCTCTGACTTAAGATCTCAAGTGAAAGTCTACATTTTGGTGGAATCACTGTCGATCTTTTCCTTTCTCTTTAAATTTCTTTCCTTTATGTACTCAAACTCCACTTATAGACACCCCGCCTTCTAGTTGACCTTTACGAATCATGTGGAGCGTTAAAACGTCGTCCAACATTGAAAAAAACAACGACTATGCTTGACGCACAAGAGTTTCGTGAATTGAGTCGGGGTTTTCTCTCAGAGGTCTGTCCCTGACCTTGTCACTGACTTCTTCAATGCTCTTACTGTGAGCTTGGGTGGTTATATGTAACTGTCTGACTGATGTGATCTTTGCTTACTTTGAATAAAATATTGCTGAAGTACTATTGTACACACCCGTGTCTAACGGAATGTGAAATTTAGTCTTTATCGTTCCTTCCATAGCAAACTTTGATTCAACATCACTGTAGATGACGTCTGGTTGGTTGGAGGACACTACAAAGTACAAGTCTAGAGTACTTTTGTCCTTCCCAGCGTTCAGCGAAATGTGAAATTTAATCCTTTTTCATACTATTGGCAGTAAACTTTGATTCGACGTTACTGTAGGCGATGTATACTTCTTCTGGGTTTTTTTTTTAAAAAATAGATTGTAAAGCACAGAAAGCTTTCTGTTGACTGAGGATATGTGCTATACAACTGGTATTTATAATTATTGTAAAAAATTATTTGGCTATCTTGGGGGGGG
>NW_004797758.1:305831-307121 GCF_000002075.1 Aplysia californica
TGCCTGTCTGCCTGTCTGTCTGTCTGTCTGTATTTGCTTCATTGGTGGCTGCTTGGTAAAATTCTAGCGTCCTTCTGATCAGATCCATCTTTGTATTTCTCCAAGTGCGAAGTCGTCAGACTCTGTTTGTTTAAAGCAAGAGAGTTTGTTTTTCTTGGGTAATTAACATTCTGCTCTTCTCGTCTACATAGATTTCATTAACACATTTCGCACCAAGTTAAACGTCCTGGACGCTTTCCTCTGTCTACATTTTTAAAAACTTCCAAGCTAAAATTTGCATGCTCGAGTACTTCAGTGAAAAGTGAAGAATTATCTGTGAAATCCCTCTCTGTCTCAAGGTCTACAGCCTATCAGTTTCTTTTTTTTAATGTACAGTGTTACGGCACTTGCAACACACTTAGATTACATAGGTGCGGAAAACTAAAGGTGTTATAAGAGAGTAACAAACGCCATAAGAAAGAGGAGTGAAAAAGACGATGATAGAATCTGATGTTTGAAAGGAAAGAAGGAGGAAACCACAACAGAGCGCCCGCCAACCACTCGCTATCAGTTTCTCTTCTTTGAATCCTCTACATTTTATGTCTATATGGCCCTCGAGTGCGGCAACGCGTTCTTTTAACACTATACGTCCCTTTAACAGGGTTTAGACCTATCTCCCGTAAAGTGTGTCTTTTTAGTGGAGGAAGCAACTTTCGCCCCTGTCACTGTCATATGAATGATAATTCCTCCTCTTTTTTACTTGCATTAATGTCATAAGAATCGGCACTAATAATAATAATAAATGAATTGCATATGTATAGCGCACACTTCCGATATACAGTAAGCTCTATGCGCTTTACAAGCTAAATTAATACCCCAGCAGACCTGATAGCATTCTGAATCAATCTGAACTTTCTTGGAAGCATACAATGCAAACAGCTGATTAAGCCCTCAAACAGTAAGAAACTGACAAGATCTTTCTCTGTCTTTAGCCTGGTGCCAATTCCCTCGTGGGTGAAGTAGGGAAAATTCGTGTAAAGTGCCTTTCCCAAGGACACAACGTCGTACCCCTGACGGAATTCGAAGCCACGCCCTTTTCATTGTGAGTCCGAAAGCCGAACCAACAGGTCGCCAACACGTATCAGGTGTGTGGTGTCGATTTTCTATCGTTCCTACTAACCTACATTTGAATGAGCACTAAAATGGTTTGACTTGAGTTTTAGATTATCTTAGTCTTTGTGTCCACCAAATCAGAAACCAACCATTCAAAAATCGTCCATCTCTCGGGAAGTCGGTAGTTGAAACGGGACA
>NW_004797758.1:313765-315154 GCF_000002075.1 Aplysia californica
TTTAATGATGGAATGCTACAGGCGTTTGAATTTGCTCAGATATTTTTTAGGCACACAGAGTATGCTTTTGATGTGTGCTATATATATGCAAATGTTATTGTCATCATCATCATCATCATCATCCCCATCATCATCATCATCATCATCATCATGTACCGATGGGATTACCGGCGTCTGTACTGTAACAGCAGCTGTCAGGCGCTTCGTGGGTGGTTGGCGGGTGCTCCGGTGGGGTTTGCTCCTTCTTTCCTATAAAAATCTATTGTCTCAATCTCCCCTTCTCTCTTTGGCACTTATATGACCTTATTGTGTTGCAAGTGCCCAAAAACTCTTACTAAAACTTTTTTTTTTTAAACTGTCATTGTCTTCGTCGTCGGACGCAGTAGACCTGAGTTCGATTCGTGTGTGGAAAGAATCTTTAGCGAGTATCTCGGTCTTTCTGCAGGGGTAGTGTACCCCTTTCAGGCCAGGTTTGGTCCCGACAGGCTACGTAGAAGCCCGCCTCCAAAATGATCTAAATTGCTTTCGATGGAGGAGTAAAGAATCTTACATTTAAAAAATTATAATGGGTTTTTTTTCGGTGTATCGTGCCTTCCATTTGTCCTTCATACTTCCTTCGTCTCATTCACCCTGACAGCCTCACTGAGTTGTCTTTCTAGAGGTGGAATGTTGTAACAACGACTTTGAAAAAGCGTGCATGTGGCTGAAGGGCGCCTGAACTCGGTTCTTCTACTTTCTTTCTTTCCCTCTGTTCTTTCTGTCTGTCTCCTTTGCCTTTGCCCTGCTCTCGATGACCGCGGTCGTGTCAGTGTGCTTCACAAAACTGAAGAAAGAAAGAAAGAAAGAAAAGAAATGAAGAAAAAAGAAAGAAAGAAAGAAAGAAAAAAAGAAAAACTACTCACAAGAAACAAGAGGACAAAACGAATACTTGCTGAGCCAGCCAATGCCACCCCGTGCACTGTGCTAAAACTGCTTCCAAAGCAAGTTCCCGAAACTATTGACAAAAATAATTTCAGATATTGGTCTGGCTGGCTGGTATCCTGTCCCGTCTGGGGGGAATTTGTCATTTTGAAAGGTGTGTCGATGTTTGAGTTGATTCGTGTACATTGTGGTTTTAGTTTCTTTTTATAATGTATTGGTACAATTTTTTTTTTAAACCACGTTTCGAATGTGGGTGTTTTTTACGCCCCCATTGACACAATTTTAGAATTATGTGTCTTGTGGTTTTACTTTCTTTTCATAATGCATTCGTACAAATTTTCTTTAAAAAGAAACGTATTCAAAATGGGTGTTTTGGGGTTTTTTCAACTTTAGATTTGTGTACATTGTGGTTTTATTTTTATTTTTTTATAATGTATTTGTACAAATTTCCTTTTTAAAAGTGTTTAA
>NW_004797758.1:317755-318634 GCF_000002075.1 Aplysia californica
TGATGATGATGATGATGATGATGATGATGATGATGATGATGATGATGATGATGGTTTTAACAAGCAATGACTTTGCGTTGCTCATGACAGGTTCTTCTAAAGAGAAGAATGATTCAAAATCTTGTGGAGTCCATCGGACCCTGGACATTTGAGCAGACGGGAGTGGTTGGCGGGTGCTTTGGTGCGGTTTGCTTTTTCTTTCTATCAAAGCTCTGTTGTCCGTCCTTTCTTTCTTTTAGTATTTGTTACTCTCTTGCAAAACCTCTTTGGCACTTACACTGAGTCAATAGTGCCGTAAAACGGCTACTCAATCAATCAATCTAAACCTCTTATTTTTGGGATTTTATATGACCTAATAATATTGCAAATACCGTAAAACTCTCACTAAAAGGAACTCACGAGACTGCTCTTTTACAATACTGCCATCCAATGGAACATCGACAAATAGATTTTTTTTAAAAACAACTGGTTCATTACTCTATTCTATTGTTCCCCTTATCCTCCCTGTGTCAAAGACAGAACGACGTATCTACATCTCAAATAGAAGTTTTCAAAGTGGTTAAGGGACGTGACCGATATCAGCCCTTTTGTCGATGATAGAGTGACAAATCTACACGCCCGCACTTCCATCTTTAGAGGCATTTATAACTTTAGAAGGCTATACGTCAACAAGTGGGGGGGTGGGGGGTCCTCATTTTTTTTAAATCTTGAAAAATGCAGTTAGATCACCCTGCCCTTGGATGACAGAACAGCTCTCAAATGCACTCTCCGGCTCGGTTATCCTAATTAGATATGACTTTTCTTGCAGTTACACTTTTCCACGAACAGGTCCGACTGTGATTTCGAAAGACACAAAAATACCTTCAATTTTTTAATGTT
>NW_004797758.1:319573-321232 GCF_000002075.1 Aplysia californica
TGTGCGCAGCTTTGAGGGTATATCTCTTGGATAGTACAATACATAATGCTGTCAGGTCTGCTGGGGTAATAGCATAGATTGTGAAGCGCATAGAGCTTGCTGTTGAGTGGGGATTTGCGCTGTACAAATGCTATCTATTATTATACTATTCTAATAAGTAGATTTCTATTTCGCAAACTTCTCATTTGGGTTCTAGGCATTTTACGGTTTCTTTGGTTTTTCTTTTCTTTTCTTTTCTTTTTTCCTTTTTTTTTGTGTTTGTTCCTGATTTCATTTCGATCTACTGAGTGAGGGAAAAACAGCTGGACTGAAACCACGAGTCCTCCGCCTAGCTTCGGGGCTTTGGCTTTGCTGGAAAGTAAAAGCTTGGCCGAAGTGGGTCGGTCTGTCTCCACGCAACAAAGCCGACCCCGGAACAAAGGACAACACAAGTAATTTTTTCCTGTCATTTGTATGCGCTTTGCTGGCCGTGTTCTTTGCCTGCCGTCACCGTAATATATTGCGTGACCTCTCTTTGGACAGTAGGCAAGCAAAGTATTGTATCTCAATGTAAGATATTTGTTATTTGCTAGAAGATAGAATTAATGCCGGGCGGAAGAAGACTGGGAAGGACGGACACTCATAAAACAATCAGGAAGTGACAAATGTTGTTTCTTTGGCGCCTTGTGTAACTTGTTCGTTTTGGAAAAATAAATGACAAAAGCGAGGCAGCAGGAGACCAAGACCAGCTTACTTTTAAACAGATGGGGAAAAGACCAGGATAATTTTAAATATAGTTTTCTTTTTTAGAGAATTGGAGCAAAATTTGGTGAATCATGATCACCAATGTCTGTTTCAAGAGAGAAATAATAACGTTTAGATTATGAAATAGTACACAACGGGGCACACCTAGTGTCAAAACGTGTAGAGAGTAGTTGTGCAAACAGAATGCGTATTTGTGTGTGTTTGCGTGTGCATGTATGTTTGTCGTGTGTGTGTGTGTGTATGTGTGTGTGTGTGTGTGTGTGTGTGTGTGTGTGTGTGTGTGTGTGTATGTGCACGCACATGCACACGCTCACGCACACGAACACGCACACGCTTACGCACATGCACACGCTTTGGTGTGGGGAAAAGAGGATGGAGTATCGAAAGTGATTTGCCTCCGCCATAGGATACTCTGGGGTTTTTTAAACTTCTCCCGAAAAGCTACTTTTCTGAGATACGACAGTTTGTTTGTGATCATTGTCTAGCCATAATCGTCTTCTTCAGAACAAATCTCTGCTAGCCATCTGCTGTCCCTCTGCCTGTGGGGTCAATAGTAAGTGGGTGGTTGGCGGGTACTCTGGTGGGGTTTGCTTCTTCTTTCCTATCTAACAGCTATCGTCCTCATCCCGCCCCTCCTTCTTTTTTGTGTTTGTTACTCTCTTGTAACACCTCTAATCATCTGCACTTATATGGCTGTATTGTGTTGCAAGTGCCGTAAAACACTTACTAAAACAAAACGGTCAATAGAACTGACTGGAGGTGTTGTTACTACTTCCTTTGCGCGCGGGTGTTGCGTGGCGTTGTGGTGTGACTTTTCCGTTTGCTTTTGTCACTTCTTTCGGTTGTAGTAGTAGTAGTCACTGTAGTAGTAGTAGTAGTAGTAGTAGTAGTAGTAGTAGTAGTAGTAGTAGTAGT
>NW_004797758.1:322698-325384 GCF_000002075.1 Aplysia californica
GAGAGAGAGAGAGAGAGAGAGAGAGAGGGGGGGTAATCTGCTGCTTGGAAACTAAAGAAAAACAAACAAGAAAACGAAAGAAAAGGAAAAAAGACATTTCCCTGAGTGTAAACAAGTGAAGGATTAAACACCGTTACCTCGAAACACACAAAGAGTTTGCCCTGTAGCAGTGGAAAAGGGAGAATGTCTTGAGAAAATGGCCTTGTAATCCTTTTCGGTTTGCGAGAAATTTCTAATTAGCAGCGTTTGATGAGTCAACAGAAATGTTCTTTGTAAAGTGAAGTTTTTGATTTCCTGATTGATTAATTTACTGTTGCATTAATGTTGGACGTTCATCTTCACACTCCATATTCGAAACGAGTTATTTTGTTCGTTTTGTCGTTCCTTTTTCTTTATCAAGTACAACCAGATCGACTCTATTATATTGGCCATTTAGTGTTGATGAAAGCAAGATAGAAGGGCGGATAGAGACCACAGAGAGAAGGAAAGAATAAGGACCTACCTGTTTTGTGTTACGTTGACAGCACCAGATGTGTAAATACGAAAAACAAATGAAGTATAGGAATCGCATTATACTTATCCATAACTCTAGTGATCCAGGTAGTCAACTGAGCCTATACTGTATAGTTCTATCTTCTTATGTCTTTTATGTATTAATCTTTATGTCACTTTCTTAATATGTTTCTGAACATATATCTGTGTACTTATATTTGCGAGTGGTTGAAGGATGCCACATGTTGGCCATTCTTTTAGTCGACTTTCCCTACTTTGTTGTACCTGTCTCTCAATCCTGCCTTTTTCTAGCTCTAAATACAAAAAGGGTTTTATTGCATTGGTGTGCTTTTCTTTAGTCGAACAAAAACCTACATACCTTATTTCTAGGTGCCTGACTGTATTTTCGACGTGTCCATTATCTATGCTATGCTAGGATTACCCACATTTGTCTTGAGGTTAAATAAAGTTGCCTTTTAATTTCTTTCTCTCCTTTTCAAATTCTGTTGATCGACCAACAAAAGACCCGATCTCTGCTGAAGTTTCCATCCTTTTCATCATATGTTTTCCTCCGAAATTATTACGAAATGAGTATTGTGTGCCCCATCGTCGTCCAGACTCGCACACTTTTATTCAATTTCCTCCTCATTTCTGTCTGGGAACACTTTTGTTCTCCTCTTCCTCTCCCCTTTACAGCCCGCAATTATCTTTTCCTGACCAGAGAAACCTCTCTGGCTTGACGCATGCGCGAGCGAATCAATATCCGGTAACCCGGGGGCTATTTTGCACATTCCAGTCTCTCCCCTGTCTAGTGTCTCTCAAAGGAGTAGGAAAAGAGAACAGCATAATTTTTAAATTGATAGGACATCACAGGGCAAGCAGGCTGCGGGGACTGACGGCCCAACAGGCATGTCAAAAGTGTCATGCTTTAACCGTGTAACTGGAAGAAGTAGATAATCTCTCTCTCTCTCTCTCTCTCTCTCTCTCTCTCTCTCTCTCTCTCTCTCTCTCTCTCTCTCTCTCTCTCTCTCTCTCTCTCTCTCTCTCTCTCTCTCTCTCTCTCCCTCTCTGCCTCTCTCTCTCTCCCTCTCTGCCCCTCTCTCTCTCTCACTCTTTCTCTCTCTCTGCCTCTTCAACTAGTACTTCACCCCATTGCCAAGGTCCCACTGCGTTTCCCAAATAAAAATTAGGAGTCAGCATGTGCGCCATATAGCACAACAGAACGATGCTCCAACTTGTATGTCTACTCTCATCATTTAAATAGGGGATTTTGCTTGTTGAGCAAATGTCCAATCCCAAGAAACCAGTTACACCAGCATTTGTCAACCTTTAAGGAGCCAACCCCCATTTTTTCCACCCTTTAAGATCTTTTAATAAGAAAATGTCCATACCGCCCACATACATACATATGTTTCCAAGTGGGACTTTACGTGACATCTGTCACGACCCTGGTGACCCCCACTACCCACCAAAATTATCAAAGTTTTAAAAGAGAAAGAAAACAAAATGTTTCGTGCTTTGAACAATTGTACCTAAATTAGTATGCCTATATATATATCTCTCTTGCGTTTTTTTCAATATTTAGAATTTGAATTTTGACAAAATAGTTCGTGAGTACATGCAACCTATGCCACAAATTAAAAGAAAAATACAATAAAAAAAAAACCAGGTCGCCCAGGTTGGCAAGCACTAAGTTACACGGTTAGCGTATGACAACGTCGACGTGCGTCATCTCATTGAATAAGCCGAGGCGTGAGGTGATTGGCGCGCCTGTGAGAGGAGAAACAAAATGGCCGAAAGAGGAAGTAGAAACCTTAGCTGAAAAGCGATGGCGTTATGGAACAATAACTGAATTACTATACTGTTTGTCTGTGCAGGCGGGTGGTTACAAGGCGCTATTCTTTGTTTTTTGGGTTGCTTTTTTTTCTATCCCTGTTGATTTTGTTTGTTTGTCGTTCTGTCTTCCGTTTTCCCAGTACTAAAGGGTCGTTATCGTGCCGATATGCTTTGCTTTACTCAAACAAATTGTATATTTAGAAGGTAAACTCTGGCAGAAATTGGTTGGAGTTTGTGATGTAGAGGTTAAGCTCTTTGCCGTTGTATGCAAATTATGTTAGTTCCATACTCCTGTGGAGACAATGATTGGTTTTTCGGTGATTTTTTTTTGTTTTTTTTTTGGGGGGGGGAGGTGGTG
>NW_004797758.1:327392-328599 GCF_000002075.1 Aplysia californica
GGAGAGAGAAGAGAGAGAGAGGGAGAGAGATATATAAATAAACAGACTGACAGATAGATAGATAGATAGAGAGGTAGAAAGATAGAAAGATAGAGAGACATATAGGCTGATAGACAGAGAGATGGATAAATATATATGGATTGGCGGATAGACGAATAGAGAAAGAAAAAGGCTGTCCCAGAAATCAGAAGATGGAAATACAATTTACACAATATCCAGGTTAAACATTCCCTTTATTTCTCAATGTTGTCCCCAGGAACAATCAAGTATTTGTCTCATCACTGCATGCGTAAACGCATGCCATTTCTATTAAATGTTATGCCAAGCGACTGGAGTCAATTTTTGACATGCTCAACAAAGTTGGTGTCATCAGTGAATTTATCCCCGGCTGGATGTTGTTGCACTGATCCAAACAGATAATAAATTACTTTCGAGGCAAGATCAGGACTGTGATCCAAAAAGTTTTCATTAGGTTCTTGGAAGTCACCAGCAGGCGTAGTTCCCTTTTTCATCTGCATTTTGCTTGTACTTTTCTAGCAATGCTGTGCAAACATCGATGTGGGTGGTTGGCGGGTGCTCTGGTGTGGTTTACTCCTTTTTTCCTATCAAACATCTATCGCCCTTATCTTCCCTTCTTCTTTTTTATGCCTGTTACTCTTTTGTAACATCTCTAATCTTGTGGCGCTCATATGACCTTATGCTGTTGCGAGCGTCGTAAAACCTCTACTAAAACTAACTAAAAACATCGATGTGCTGTACCTTGTGGTCATCTGCTAACTGTTTGGAATCCACGGACCTGACACTTGTCTCACTCCCACCTTATTAAAAACAATTCTGTAAACCGTTGACTTAGAAAGATCGAGAGCATCAACAATGTCACGAAATTTGAGCCTTCTGTCATCACGAATTAGTTTTTCATTGCGTTCAGTATTTTTTCAGTGTTGACAGACAGATGTCGGCCTAAAATTGGTTGCTCTTTAGCAAAAGGGGGCTATCCCGAAAAATGCTGTTTTGAGAAAATCGAAGGTAAAGTTTTTGGACCCTTGTTCAGTTTTTTAAAAAGACAAGGAGCGTTTTCTCTACAACCAAAGAAATATACACCCCTATGAAACCAAACGTCTCCTATAGGTTGGGCATTGCCCACTTTTGGTGTAGGTCAATATTTCTAGAAAACCCCCAAAATCTGGGTTAGCCCACTTGTCCTTAA
>NW_004797758.1:330572-332432 GCF_000002075.1 Aplysia californica
TGCCTCCTCTTGCTCTTCTTTCCCTCTATCTTTCCACACAGTAGTAGTTTCTCAAGTCCACTATTTGATCTTTTTATGTGGCCAAAGAATCTCAATTGTCTCTTCCTGGTTGTTCTGATTAGAGACCTTTCACGTTCTGTCATTTGGAGTACAAAGAAGGTTGTTCAAAAAGTATAGTCACTGAGCGCTCTTCACGCTAATCATTGAAAGAGGAGTTAAATGAACGCAGTGCCATCGAAGTTCAGCAAATTTTATTTCTCGCCGTATATAGATACACCTGTTTCAAAGCAGTTGATCGATTTTGGCTACCCTGTTGACCTAACTTTGTCTTTGACGTGATATTATGAGTCGGTTTGGTTTCATATTTAAAAGTAGGGTACTTTATAAGTGAGATTATGTTGTCAGTAGGAATTTTGTATCTTATTCAAGGAGTAGGTGATTTTGCTATGACATGACGTTTATTCTTCAGGCGATAGATCGTTTAACTCTTGTTCTAATTTTTAGAATATGGTGAACAATTTTAGTTAACTATTATATTGATTTATCTATGAATTTGTACCTTTATTTTTGCTTCTTTTGGTGCCATTTTTACTTGGATCTTACGTGTCCTGCTCGACTTGTGTCTGTGGTCTAGATGTCAGGAGCTTCTTCACTTTAAAAGAAAAAGCGTTGTATCAGATAAATCTTTTTTAAAAATATCCTACCACACACACCATGCTTTACTTTTTATTTTGGTTAGTGTTTTACGGCGTTCGCAACTGCATAAGGTCATTGAGCGCGCGGGACACATTAAACTTGTTCAATTGGTAGGAAATTTGGAATTTTGCCCAGGTGGCGGCCGAAGCCTACTCTTTAACGAGCGCAACCTGCACACGAGTCTTCCGAGATTTTTCGCCCTTGTCCGAGAAGGCTAGGTGTAAATCTTTCCTACCAGAAGATCAGGGATGAGGACGAAAGGCAGCAGTAAGAAGGAGCAAAGGAGTAGCAGTGGAAAGGTTATAGAAAGAGTCCGGAGCCCAGAGGAGGGGGCAAAGGAAGTGAGGGGGTGGGGCCAGAAAGAGGACACGAAAGCTGACGACAGAACATTGCAAGAGAGTAGGAAAGGAGGTGAAAGGAGACAATTTTAGAGAAGAACATTTTTTGGTCGCTACCCGGATTCGAACCCGGGACTGTGAAATAGAGGCCGACACCTTAACCTCTAGGCTACCAGAGCACCCCTTTACTTTACTTTTGGCTGCAGTGTATCCCCAGTGTAGTTTTTGCAGTAAGAAAGAGCCATGTGTCTTCTTCTAATCGGTCGGTCGGATTTAGTGGGATCTTTTGTGATGCAAAGGTCTCCTCGACATCATCGCGACATGCACGAGAGACAAAGTGGAACATAATCAGGGGGAGGAGAAGGTGAAGGTATACCGGGTGCCCATTGACACGATCTGGTCGGGTCGGGTCGGTTTGCTAGCCAGATTGAGGGCGCAAAGCGGCCATCGTGGCACACGCCGATCGCGCCCGACTCGTCACCTAAAAAAAATAAACGTTCAGGCGACGGGTCGGGTCACTCCCATCCGCAATGGGCACGGGTATTAGAATGCGCCTACTTTCTCGTACCGACGTTTGTGTTGTATCGGTTTGGCGTCCCGCTATAACACGCAGAAAAGATAATCATTTCGTTTTCCGAGGGGGAGGGAGAATTTTTTTAAAAATCGAGTATCTCGGTCTTTCTGCTCGGATGTTGTATCCCTCTCTGCCCAGGTCCGGGTTGGCCCTGACAGGCATAGTAGAAAGTCTGGCTCCTTTCTGTATCAAAAGTATATCTATCTATCTATCTATCTATCTATCTATCTATCTATCTATCTATCTATCTAT
>NW_004797758.1:334879-336433 GCF_000002075.1 Aplysia californica
TATTCATGGTATAGAGGAACTTAACCTGACATTTCACAATCACCCAAATCAATTTCTGGAGGATTCCAATAAATAAAGCGCTTATTCGAATAATATCGAGCATTTTACAACATACATGTTCTTTTGTTCTATGTTGTGAATTCCTTAAAATGTTGAGTGCATACGTCGTGGTTTTTATTGGGGCGCTCTATTTTTCTTTGATTCACTCTGAATTGATAAAGAAGTAAATTACTTGGGCGTTTGTGGAAAAATTCTGACAATGTGATTTGAATTGTGTTGAATGAAGGCGTGAAACATTTCCCATCACACTCTCCAGGAAATTTCTGGTCTTGTTTTTTTAAATCTTAAAATGTATGCGATTAATGCCTCCATTGCAACAATGAGATCACGTAGGAGACACAAACGCCAGCCAGCCCAGGCTGAGAGGGTTACACATTCTAGCAGAAAGACCAAGATACTCAATTCCCCTACTCAGGTCTTCTGTGTCGTTCTACTCCTGTGCAGTTGTCAAATCACGAGTTAATCGTGAGTAGGGTGCAGACCAACTTTTAAAAATATTATGTGTTCTACACCCAATCGACACAATTTACATAATTCATTTAAGAGGCGGCCTCCGACCCTGTGTGTTAGGGCCAACCCGGCCTGAGAGGGATGCAACGTCCCTGCAGAAAGACCGAAATACTCCATAAAACTTTCTTCCCACTCAGGAATCGAACTCGGGTCTCCTGCGTGCGACAAGGAGGCGCCTAACCGCGACACCACAGACACCGGTATAAGAACTGATTAATAATAAACGTAGAGGGTCCGCAGAGCGGTCGTAGCAGCAGCTTCATCAGCCTGTCGCCACGAGGCGAGGAGGGTGGGGGGTGGAGGGGCCGGTACTCTAATTACCAGTATCTCCTATAAACTCTCTGGTCAAGGCCGGTCACCTTGACAGATTCTGGTCCCTCGGGGGAGGTAATATTATTCTTATTTTTCCTCGGAAACTATGTTAATAACATTATCCCCCCATGGGAGTTCAGTTCCCTGTACGTTTTCCGAATACCAGATCTAAATTGTGGGTCACTGGCTTGGTCGATCTTGAGAGCTATTGTTTAAGGATGGTTATTTACTATATAACAGTAGCAGTTGCGAGGTTTAGAGCCACTTGAAAAAGAAATAGGGTTGTCGTTATCCCCGTAAGTGCTTCTGTTTTTTATCAGTGAGTCAAGTACTTCATTTGTTAGTCAGTTTGGACTTGTAAATGTCAAGTTAACATAATCCAACTTCTCCTTTCCTTGTCCTTTAAAAAAAAATCCAAAGCACCCCACCTCACCCATTTTTAAAATGAAAGTGAATGAAAAGGGGAAGAACCCCTCCCCCCACCCCCCTCCCCTTAAAACGAAGTAAAACAATAAATAAATGACAAAAAGAGGTGGTAAAATGTGATTAACTGTTGGGTCAGACAAGGCTTTCGTCCTAAGGACTCGTGTGTTTGAGGGAGGGGGGTATAAAGGCCAGGTCAAGTACACATACGCGCGCACACGCTCGTGCTCACACACTCACACTGTCGTG
>NW_004797758.1:340885-342458 GCF_000002075.1 Aplysia californica
GTCAAAAATAATAATTGTGCACGTTTGTGTGCGTATATTTGTTTGTTGGACGTGTGTGTGCAAAATTGCCATCTTGCTAAGATTCGATTCGGCATGTTGCAAGCCACAGTTCTGTGACACATGCCCGGCATATGCGAGACAGTTTAACCCTTTGAGGACGTCGGGGGCATATACATCCGATTAGCGATTAGCGATTAGTAGGACTTCACGGCATCGTTTTTGACACATTTCGAAATACACGACCCAAAAACAAGAGTCTGCTTAAATTTCGTAGTATGCATGGTGTTGCATGCCTTTTAATTAAATTTGTGGGTGGTCGGTGGGTACTCTGGTGCGGTTTGCGGTTTCGTTCCTATCATGCATCTATCATCCTTATCTCCCCTCTATCTTTTTGTTTGTTTTTGTTTTTTGTTTGTTACTTTCTTGTCGCGAATGGTTGAAGGGCGTCACTGGTAGGTCCTACCTCTTTACTTTTCCTCCGTTGTTTCATCTTACAGTCCTACTTTTTCCCAGTACTAAATGACCTTTAATAATATGTTGATGTGCCTCTCTTTACTCAAGCAAACCCAAACTCTCTTGCCACACCTTTAATCTCCTGTACTTAAATGACCTAATTATTGCTTGTGCTGTAAAACGCTTACCAAAACAAGAAAAAATAACTTTTAAAGTTTCAGATAAAGGAAACAAAATCGTGCGTTATCGAATGACGAGAATGCAGCTCCTCGATGAGCTAAGAGATGTAATGGAGAGAGGGATGTTGAATGTAGATATATGACGCTTAGGGAGAAATCAGAGACATAGATCTACAGGATAATAGAACGATCTTCTGAACACTGATGATGTAAGAAATTAATTGTGCGATGTAATGAGAGGATTGTGCATATGCCTCATGGGTGGAGGACATGGGTTTACTGGTAGAGATTGTTAAGGTTTGATTTTTCCGCCATTTTTTTTCTATTTAAAAAAATCTATTTTGTTATAAATCTTTGTCTGGTTTAGAGAATGAAAGAGATGAGGACTAGTCAAACGGCATAAATGAACTTTTGAATTTTGCTTCTGTTTTTGCTTTTGTTTCATTCTTTTTCTTGGGGGAGGGGGAATAAAGGGGGTGTAATAAGGATAAAATCGTATACGTGTACATTTTTTGGCGGGGGTGGGGGGTCGGAAACAAAAAGGACACAGAGAATAATATGTGCACATGGAAACACAAACAGGGCAAACTGATAGACAAATAGACATGTGTGAAGGGTAAATAAGGGCAAGTGGGACAGTCAGGGAGAGATATACTGGCCTGTAAGAATAAAGCGACAAATATATTACAAGGGGAACGTGTGAGAAGTCCAAAATAAAAAAAGAAACGACCCCCCCCCCCAACCGAAATCCAAAAGTTCTCCCAAGTTCTTCTCAATGTAGACACCTCTGACACGCACGTTTGATAATAGGCAGAGAGAGAGACAGAGAGACAGAGAGAGATAGAGAGAGAGAGAGAGGAGAAAGAGAAGTGAGGGGAGAGAGGAAAGAGAGGTGCGTGGGATGGGATTGGTGAAGTTGGAAAGAAGGAGAGAGCGGGAGG
>NW_004797758.1:344814-345961 GCF_000002075.1 Aplysia californica
TGACATCCACCTCTTGGCGCTCATATGACCTTATGCAGTTGCGAGCGCCGTAAAACCTTACTAAAACAAAACAAAAGACTTGATGGCCACTGGAAACAACCTCAACTTTCTCGGAAGTATACAGTCCAAGCTGTCATTTTACAGGCGCTAAAATGCTAAAATACTGACAAGATCTTTTGCTTTCTATGACAGGGTACTCATTCCTACCAAAATGAAGTAGGAACATTCGTGAACCCAACAGACGCTTATTAGTTTATTTTTGTGCTATTTATGTGTCAAAGGTCACGAAAATTGATAGATTTTTATCGAACATCTCCGTTTTTCTGCCAGAACATAGTATGCACCCCCTCCCTTCTTTCCGGCCAGCATGGGTTGGCACTGAGAGATAGAATTGAAGCAGCCCGCCTCCCACATACTCCAAAGAATGTTGAAGAGGTGGTAAAGCATCTTAAGCTACATTTTTTGCGTATTCGAAGTAAAAAATAGATGGATGGTCTAAACGTCCCTTTCTACGTTGTAAGGCTGTTTATGTTGTAGCAAATACGAATTTAACGTGCGTCTCCGATAGGACCGAGCAAAGCAGGTAAGGGGCCTAATCCCCCAAACAGTACAAGTTACATCGCACCCCGTTTGGGGATTCGAACCAAGTTTTTCTTCGCCATAGTTTAAACACAATACCCAATAGGTCGCCCGAATGGATCTGAGGGGTGTTTTTTTCTGGGGTTTATAAATCTTCCAACCGAAGCTTTCCCTTCCAAATTGGTTTTCCAAGATGAGAATTTCCTCTTTTCAGCCAAGACCTTAAGGTCAGAAGAATCATTTCGTTTGAAAACTGTAAATTAAAGCCCAACGTTTTCTTAACATACGCCCACTCGCGTACTTTTCCAGACACACCATTAGCTCAGCCAGTGAAGGTAATAAAATAAACAGCATTTGCATTTGTATCGCGCAAATTCCCGCTCGTCAGCGAGTACTTGTGCCTTACTATCTATTGTGTTAGCCCAGCAGACCTGATAACATTCTGAAACAATATCAACTTCTTGGGAAGCATACAGTGCAGGCAGTCATATCGCAGGCGCTAAAACACAAGATACTGCCTGTGACCGAGTGCTCATTCACACCTGGGTGAAGTGAGGAAAATCCGTGT
>NW_004797758.1:346551-348576 GCF_000002075.1 Aplysia californica
TCCAACCCCACTCTCACCCCCACCCCTATGGTTAGCAGGGTAAATTTCCTGTACCTGATATGAATATTCATTAAGTTCGTGATTTGGCTCTGTGCAACGGCGTTTGCATGTTGACCAAATTAGCACCAGCTCTGGAAATTAATTTGATTTGCTTTGTCTTTCAAAAAAAATATTATTCATATTACTACAAGTAGTGCGTCCAACATTTATAAGCTCTTTTTCAAGTATACGTAGCTTCGGTTGTCTCTGGGTTAGGTTGATGGACCCAACGTCGTAACGTCAGGGGTTCGTATCTCGGTCTGGGCCCGGCGTTGTGGCATTAAGGAATATACTCTTTACCCACTATTTCCTCACTTCGCCCATGTAAGGATGGGCACCAGGCTCCTGTTTCGTACCGGTTGGGCGCTTCGCCTTTGCTTGCAGAAGGCCCGTGTTCGATTCCTGTGAGGGGAGATTTTTTTTAAAGTTATCAATTACCTCGGTTTTTCTGATGGGACGATGTATTCCTCTCAGGGTTGAAGTCTGCTTCGTAAATTATCCTAATTGTGTCAATGGGGACGTAAATCGCCTACCAGAAAAATGGATGGGTCCCTGGATTTAAAAACAAAAGTGAAAGATCTTGTAAATATTTTATTGTCTGAGCGCCAGCTTATTTCATCGGGTCATTCTGTTTGGATAAAGTATCCCATTCAGCCTGGGTTCGAGCCTCAGCTCGGTCCGACGTTGTGTCCTTGGGAAAGGCACTTTACACGAAATTCCCACTTGGCTCGGTCCTTTCGGAGATTGACGTTAAACTAGGGGGCTCCGCCTCTTAAAAAAACCTAATCGTGTTGATAGGGGGCGTTAAACACATACCATTTCACCATTTTTCCCACTCAACACGGGTTGACCCTGACATGCGATGTGGAAACCTCCCACGTTGTAACTAAATTCTCTCTAAAACTATTGATGGGGGCGTACAACTTTTCCCCAGTAGATTATACTTTTTCAGTCTTATCACCCGATCACTTTCTCTTTCCTTTGAGTGACCAGATACACAAAAACTAATGTGGCTCCTTATCCCGGCTGATCGAATCTGGAAACAAGCACGCGTGGGTGCACAAAATCAGATATGATGAGTACAACATGTTTATTGAGGATGAAAACAATTATTATACCGAATAAATTGGCCATCAGATACATCACTGTCATATGTTGTGTAGTTTTTAGTCTCTGTTTTGATCTTGCACGCTGAAGTTGTTTTGTTAGTTTGGGTGAAGAAAAACACATCAACAGAATACTTACGTACTTACTTGGTTGGAGAATAGGCATCATTGCAGGCGGCACAATGCCATAGCTGCTCCTCCCTCCGTTCCAGAATCTATGAAAGGGTCTGCCTGCTGATCGTGCCAGTTAACAGCTAACATAATAATGGTCATTTGGTGCTGGGAAAAAGTAAGACAGCTAGACAAACAGAAACAACAGAGGGAGGAAAGAAAAAAAGTAGGACCCCCCCCTGTCTTTTGTCTGTAACGGCTAAGAGACTAACCAACAGGGGGAAAGCAAAGAAGCCCCCCTCCCCAGTGGCGCTATCCAACCACCCGCGAAAGGTATGTGAAAAAAAGGGAAGATGCGGCGATATTTTTTTAGTATGATCCCCATTTTTATTTTGGGATATTATTTGTTTGAAAATATAAACATCTGTGAGTTTACTGGGGCAGAAAGGGCTGAACCAGCATGCTTTCTGAAAGATCCAAATCGTGTCGTTGGAAGCGTAAAAATAATCATCTCCTTTCTAATTAGATCTGATATCCACAAAACTATTTCAGCAAAGCTAGCCCGCGTCCTCCTTATCACCCATTTTGAACCCGTATAATGGACACGTTTGGGGGAGGGGGTGGGGGGCTTGTTGTTTTGTGTTTAGCTTTTCTTCGGAGTCCCGTGTTTACCGTAACACCAACCTATTTACGCAACATCTCTCTCTCTCTCTCTCTCTCTCTCTCTCTCTCTCTCTCTCTCTCTCTCTCTCTCTCTCTCTCTCTCTCT
>NW_004797758.1:350985-354275 GCF_000002075.1 Aplysia californica
CATCGACAAACCACTAACACCAAAAAAACAACAATCCCAAATCAAAGACCAGACACAGTAATTTATTTACCAGTTTATATGTCGTCATAGTAGCCGTTTGGCCTTTGCATTCATAAAAGACGTAAGTTCAAATCCATCGTGGGAAGGGTCTTTTTACTCGGATGCCTTATCCCACCCACTTCAAATTGGCCCTAAAAAGCAGGGTTGAAGAAGCCCACCTCCTAAATTGTTTAAGTTGTGTCGATGGGAGCGTGGCATATTTACAATCAGTCAAATAACTACAAAACAGCACCCCATCCCCAAGTTTCAAACAGAAACAAACAACAAAAACCCAGTTAAATAACATAATAGGAACTGTTTCTTGATCACGTGTTCGCAGACAATTAATGAAAACCGATTCAGAAAACAGCCCTTAAGCAAGATGTCCAGCTCCCTTGTTTCTTTTGAAATTAAGATATAGTTGGTGACCCGTAACTTGCCGTAACGCGCGGAAAGGTAAGTACAATGATTCTTTCAAAAGCCCTTACCCGGTTTCAGCTCTGCTAACATTACTCACGTCCATTTGATCACCTCATTGCGAGTGGCGTCAGTCGCCTTGTGGTTAGGCTAAGAGACCCATGAAAGTTCAAACTGATGGCTCAGGGATTCGATGCTCAGCTTTCTCCGGGGTTGTGTCCTTGAGAAAAGCCTGTTGCACGAATGTTCCTATTTTGCTCTGTCCTATCGGAGATAGACTTTAAATTAGGAGGTCACGCCTCTTAGATGAGGGCCAAGAGGGCCAGTGGTGAACAGAGAGAAACACAGACGGACAACATCAAAACAACGCCTGGCCTGAGTCTGGCACAATGTAAAACAGCAGTTAGTGACCGTGAGTCTGTGAGCACTGGCGGGTTATTACACGTCAACCTCTGAGCTAGAGATGACACCTCCAGGTATCCTGGTACAGTCATGCAAGAGGCGTTAAAAATCAACTTTAACAATTTCGCACTGCGTCTAAGTTTGACGATTGTAGATATGGACTTCTAGGGAATGGCAGACAGCCACATCCACACACTTGGATTAGCGTATCACTTTGTTATCACCTAGAAAGCTTAAACTTTGCGCTTCGTATTGACCTGGCCTCTGCACCGAGTTGATAACGAAGTGCATATTCGTCAAAATGGACTTGTACAGATTTTCCCAGGAAATTAGTTTTCCACCTTTTCTTTCTCTCTGTTGTTTCTGTGTATCTGCAGTGCGTTCCCCTGCACTATATGGCTGTAATAACTGGTATCTTATGTGTAGCAGTTTGACTCTTTGCTGTCACATGCAAAAGACATGATGTCGATTCCTGTGAGGCAGGAGTCTCTATCGAGTGTCTCCTTACTGCAGAGACGTTGTATCCTTCTCAGGCTGGATTGGCCCTGATCCCACCTCCTAAATCATCTAAATTGTGTCGATGGGGATGCAGAGTAATAGAAAAAAAAGAACTTTTTTCTATATTTACCTTTGATGTAACCGAAAAATAACCGCCTTTCCGAAGACCCTGTTGATGTAAGCCAAAAAGGCTTGTGATATAAACAACGGATGGCCAAAGCGGCATATATAGTCACTATTCTCTGCTCCACAGGCTAATATTGATAACATGCAACCGTTCAGTAACTATGGCCATTAAAGAAAAACGCCAGATTGTTTTACATTGGCGATTTTGCATTTTAGGGCATGGATAAAATTAATGAGTTCACAACAGTAAGCCTCAAGGACCTCAAATTAAGATTCAGTGGATTCAAACCACGAGGAAGACCAAGTAAAAGACGAACCGACTGAGTTAAAGAGACCCTCCAAAAACAACAATAATAATAATGTTTTAAAAATGTGTACAGGGCGTATCTCCGCTTGACAGCAAGCATACCTTAGAACACTCAGCATACATTGCAAGCAGCTGATTAAGCGCTCAAAAACTAACCAACTAACGAGATCTTTTGCGGTCTATAGCCGGGTACCCATTTACGTCTGGGTGAGGTGAACAAAAGAAAATTCCCTTTCCCAAGGACGCAACGGCCCCTGGCGAGATATGAACCCTCGACCTTACCGTTGGGAGTCCCAGAGCCTAACCACTAACCACTAGGCCAATGACACCTCATAACGATCCAAAGGGCAGCATACTTGGCCCTAATCCGACAACTGCATCATCTGTCGACACCTTGCAGTACCACAGCACAGAAAAAAGTGAAAGTGAAGCGAATCATTATTCGTCAACATTGCGAAATACCACACACCGTCACCGAAGACGTGGATAAAATGCGGGTTCTCTTTAAGGGGCCCATAAGACAGCTGCTTGATTACTAGTGTGCCAATAATGAGCTCACGATGGAGACTAGATGCGAATCTGAAGTTCACTAAAGTTCCACGGGGGTGTGTAAAGGTTACTCTTTTCCAATTACTTTTTACAGAATGTAGGAAAAAATGAAAAGATATTATCTTTTTTTTCAGTCCTTTTCTGATTTCCGGGATATCATGCTTGACCTTTGCACAAATGGTCCTGACTTGGATCCCCAGTGACGCGTTTGAACAAGGATTGTTTAGGGACTTATAAAGCTAGGCTTTCCAGCCAACTGGTTTGGTCATATGGACGTCAAACTCAAACACCGGACGAAAGCTAGCTGCAAAGGATGCTTCAGACTGTGGCATTGAAGACATGTTCAATAACAGATTGGTCTCCAGAGATGTATGCTCCTTTTTAAAAAATCGGGAAAAGTTCAACAATCTCCATACTTATACCAACATAGCTTGTTTTACGAAGTCAGTGAAATGATACCAAGAGCAAGAGACATAAAAATGTTTGAACGTGCGCGCACTATAAGCAACACAATTATACTCGAAAGTGCGCACGCTATAAAAGCAAAACTCTGTAAATTCGATTGAGTGCACACTATAAGCAACACTCTAATATATTCAAACTTGTGCACACTGTAAGGAAAACTCTACCCACAGAGTGGTCTAGTAAACGCGAGTCTCAATTTTCTAGGACGCTGTTTAAATCTCGAAAAATTAGAAAGCGGCCTTTCTGATCACCTCGCCAAGAGCCGTTTGCAGAGGTTTGGCTTAACTATGATTGGAAAAAAGGTGTAGAGCTATAGGGCGGGGTTTGATAGAAATTGAAAGACTCGCTGAACCGCAATGTTTAATTCCTTTGAATAATTGGGGTTTTCGTTTTCATCATCAATGTTGATTCTCGTGACACACATTAAACACACACACACACACACACACACACACACACACACACACACACACACACACACACACAC
>NW_004797758.1:357724-359762 GCF_000002075.1 Aplysia californica
GTGTGTGTGTGTGTGTGTGTGTGTGTGTGTGTGTGTGTGTGTGTGTGTGTGACTCCTGGCCAGAGTAGTTTGAAAGGAGAGTTTGCGACTATTTGCTGCTTGCCATTATTCTAACTGATCTAAATATCCAAGTATAAATGTGCGTGCGTGTTTACGTTCACCTTGTCGTATTGTATTATCTTCGTTTCTGTATGTTTCCATCTTCGTTAAACCTTCTCTTACAGTGGGTGGTTGGCGGGTGCTCTAGTGTGGTTTGCTTCTTCTTTCCTATCAATTATCTATCGTCTTTTAACTCCCCTCCTTCTTTTTGTGTTTGTTATTCTCTTGTAACACCTCTAATCTTCGGCAATTATATGACATTATTATGTTGCAAGAGCCGTAAAACTCTTCTAAAACTAAAAACCTTCTCTTACAAGCGTCTATGATGTAGCGGTAAGACTCTTAGACGTCGCGCGCTAAAGATCCAAATTTGGTACATGTATGTGAAGAATTTGTATTGACCCTTTAATAAGCGACGTTGTGTCTATCTCAGCCCGGGTTGGTCCTGACATTTCTGACAGGTAAGGTGGTAGCCCATCTCCTAAACTACGAAAATTATGTGAAAAGGGGCAAGTATTAGTGCACATGTGTTAACGTTTACCGTGTCCTATCGTTGGGACTTGCCTCCTTTCCTGTGTTTCGCTGTATTCTTTAGGACCTCCTGTTTATCAGGCGAGGTTGAGAACATGTACCCCGGTGTATAGGTAACTTCCGAGTGCAACAACTTTCAACATTGGAATACTATACTCAAACAAAAACAAACAAAAGCATAAACAGCAACTACATAGGCAAGTAATTAGCTAGGTTGGTATCAAACTGGACAGCAGAGCGGATGGTCCTGGTTCGAATCCCCAACGTTGCGTTCTGAATGTGGATCATTTTGAGGAGTTTAACAGTTACCGTTAGAAGATATTAGGAAGGGATATCGCGGATTCGAGAGTTTGGGGTTCAGCTAGGTCCAACGTTGTTTTCCTTGGGAAAGGCACTGTACGTAAATGTTTCCATTTGGCTCTGTCCTATAGGATATGGACGTAAACTTCAGAGGCCCGGCCTCTTAACCCTCTCCGTACGACCTGGGGTCATTTCGTGCCCCCGGGGTTGTGTTCTTCACATTTT
Source organism: Aplysia californica (assembly GCF_000002075.1). Taxonomy (NCBI): domain Eukaryota; kingdom Metazoa; phylum Mollusca; class Gastropoda; order Aplysiida; family Aplysiidae; genus Aplysia; species Aplysia californica. The sequence continues at coordinate 358,880 of NW_004797758.1, forward strand.
AGAATACTTCTAGAGTGAAAATCTCTTTGAAACTTTCAGTATTTCTCAAAAAATCATTTTGGCAGATTGCTATGCAAAGCGTACGGATCGGATTGACGAGTAAATTTCCTACCTGGAAGGTGGTGGCACAGAGTACCCCATGTCGTATGGATACGACAGTAAAGCATGACGTACGGATAGGGTTAACGTGTTGAAAGGGGGTATTATACTGATACAATGACCTATAAGCAATTGATTCAACTGACACAATTTTCGAAAGGTCATATCCTCCAGTATATGAATAACCTTCTAGTGCAACATGGGTACTGTCCTCAAACAAAAGCAAACAGACAACAACAGCAACAACATAATGTTGAGAGAAGCCAAATATATGACCGATGACTGCGTGTGTGTATGGGGGGGAGGGCTGTTGGGCGGAGAAAGGGGGGGGGCAGTCGAGGTCAAGCCTGCTTGAGGGCGTCATTAACCTTGGCATGGTCTTCTTGTGTCCATTCCTGGTGTGGTGTCCTGGGCGTAACCTGAGGGCCAAGTGATCTGACCTCATACATCACCCGGGGGAGTTGTCACACTGTCAGGGGGTTTAAAGGCCCCGGGATGACGAGGTAGTGCCCATTAATTGTCTCACGGTTTTTGCTGACAGACTAGAAAGAAAAAAAGAGACTTTCAAAAGAAGTTGCACTGATAAGAGTCTGTATACTGGAGGTATTTGTCAGGTAAACTTACTTCTATACGGGATTGTTCTTAAAATGTATTTGTTTTAATGGCCCCATTATGATAGTTGTTTAAGAATAGGAAAGTCTCTTTCTGTCTCTCTTTCTCTCCCTCTCTCTCTCTATCTCTCTCTATCTCTCTCTCTATTTCTGTCTCCCTTTCTTCTCTCTCT
>NW_004797758.1:363641-364823 GCF_000002075.1 Aplysia californica
ACACACACACACACACACACACACACACACAAGCACAGTCAAAGACATTGATTTTAAAAATACAGATAAGATCTGACAAAAAGCAATTAGTGAAAGTCGAAGTGTCCTTTGGCCCAGCACGTCAACAGAACTTTAAAGCGTCCTTTGGGTCTTTAATAAGAGTCCTTTAACTCCACATTCCAACCTGCACTTTGATCCCTTAGTTAATTTTAGTAAAAATTTTACGCCACCTGCAGCACAAATAGGTCCTCTAAAGTGCCGACGATTAGACATGTTACTAGAGAGTAACATACAAAGGAAAGAAAGAGGAGAGATAGGGATGATAGGTGTTGAAGTCTGTAAGTCTAAGGTTGAGTAGGCTGCACGTTAAGTGGTGGGCAGTGTTGGTGTGGATTTTTTTTTCTAAATTGGGGGAGGGGTCTGCTATTTCTTTTTTTTTTTTCAGATCTACCTACCTTTATCCTCGTCTGTTCCTGGTGAAATATAGCCGCTATCATGGTGACTCACCGTGATCTACAGCTCAACAACAGTAAATAAAAAAGGGAAGACCAAAAAAGAACTGTCTGTTGTAGAAAGCACGCAAAAATGGCGCACGCTGAGTGATCGATTGCATGTCCTGATTGGCTGATTAATTTTGCCTGCACATGGGTTTTGGTTTAGCAGACTTCCTGAGCGATTATGTCGTTGGCATTTGAGTGGTGCTTGGGTTTATTTAGGGTACTGGATCCCGTCTTATAATGATCATGGGGACACAAATTGGGATTTGAGAGCTCGATATAGGCTTATTTATTGCGGGTCTGTTGAAGCATGCAGTTGTTTTTGTTATGGTTTGTTGTTTTGTAGGGATTTGTTTTGTTGTTTTGTTTTGCTTTTGTTTGTTTGTTTGTTTGTTTGTTTGTTTGTTTGTTTGTGTGTTTTTTGGAGGGGGGAGGGTGTATTAGTTCTGTCGTCACCGATACGTGCTGAACCGGTGTCTGTACTGTAGGTGTTGTAGGCGCCTAACCGTCGCATGGTGTGTGTGTGTGTGTGTGTCATCGTCACTGCTTTGTTCACCTTGCACCAGGGTGTATATCATCATCATTGCCTTTCTCACCCTGCACCAGGGTGTATATCATCATCATTGCCTTTCTCACCCTGCACCAGGGTGTATATCATCATCATTGCCTTTCTCACCCTGCACCA
>NW_004797758.1:367781-369032 GCF_000002075.1 Aplysia californica
GGGGGCACAGTTAATTTCTGGAAGTGAATGAGCTTATTTTCGCTGTAAGTTAATTGATTTTGGAAAACAGAAAAGACTGTTGCTAAAAGCCGATTTACATAAAGTACGTAAGTGATAAATGATCATGAATTCAACTCACTCGTCCTAAACTTGGTTGTCGTTGTTACCGATTTCTTTTATCTATTATTTTTCTTGTGTTTTTTTCGTTCGTTCTAATCTGAGTTAAGCTTAATCTGTTCTTATTCCTGGAGAGAATCTTCGCATCGGTCCGTTTGATGAATCAGAGTAATAAAAACACAAACTAACGTATTAAAGAAACTGCCATGAAAGTACAGCGGAATCTGTTCTGATGACCACCTGTCCAAGACAAGCACCCGTAGAAGCGACCACTTCCCTTGCACCACCCCACTCAAACCCTCTTGATGGGTGGTTGGCGGGTGCTTAGTGCTCTGGTTTGGTTTGCTCCTTCTTTCCTATCAAACATCTATCGTCCTTATCTGCTCTCCCCGCCCCCCTCCCCCCTCTCCCTTCTTCTCTTTGTATGTTACTGTATAGAAATAGCATTCTAATCTTCGGCACTTCATGACCTATTTGCCATTCCAAGTGCTGTAAAACTCTTACTAAAACAACAATCAAACCACTCCTATGTGATTTTTTTTTTTAATCCATGTGGCACTGTCAAAGAGGACCCCCTGCCTAAGACGACCACGTTTCTCCTCAGCAGTAGATGATTGTCTTGAACAAGTTCAGCCGTAACTTTCCTTTATTAGTTTTGAAAGAACGTTCGAAATTGGGAAATCATGTAGCATGCGGTCGAGTTATTGAGCAACGTCGTGACGTTTTCCGTGTAGGAATGGTCCAGTTTCGGAACTACGGATACTGTATAGTAGGCTTACACGAGAAAAGGCCCCTATTATTTTATGCCGCTCCCACCATTTGAAGTGCTTTCTTGTCGTCAGAGAGATCCTGTCTGGTGTGGGATCCGATAACACCAACTATTATTGTGAGCTTATTGAGTAGGATTTGCCACACCCACTCGTTCACAGACGGTTGTTAAAGAAACGACTACATTTTTGGTTGTAGTTTGAGTTTTGTTTTTTAAAAAGCATATTGAATTATCGAAGTGATTATGACCATTAAATCGAAATCTGTGGTGTAGCGGTTAGGCACTTCGCTGTCGCACGCTGTGGCATGAGACCTGAGTTCGATTCCCGAGTGGAAAGATTTGTTAAAATCGAGATTCTCGGGGGG
>NW_004797758.1:369269-370450 GCF_000002075.1 Aplysia californica
GGGGCATAAAAACACGTACATTTTAAACAAATGTCCATTAAGTACAGAATAAGACAAAGGCAAGTCGCAGGGACACTGGCAGAGACAACAGAGCGGAGAAAAGAAGTGGGACGTAGGACTTATGTCTGTAGCTTCCTCCAACCACCCACATTGCTGTGGGACTTATGTGCCTCCTTCAACCACCAACATTGCTGTGGGACTAATGTGCCTCCTCCAACCACCAACATTGCTGTGGGACTTATGACTGTAGCGTCCTCTAACCACCCACATTGTGTTTGTATTCAAAGGGACTTACGTTGGTGTAATTGGAGCCCCCCCCCCCCTTATGGGCCCGTAATTCTTCTTGTCTTTCCCACTGTTGCTTTTGTCTCACTCTTTTATATTGCTCTAAATAGCCGTTATTGTGTAGATGTGTTTCTTAATTCTCTTTTCTTAAACAAATGCAAACAAAGGAACTTGTTTTGTTTTTTTAAGCAGTAATATGAAATATAAAGATCATCATTGTTTTCACAGAAAGGGAAGTTTATGGTGCGTCGCATTAAACCTTAACAACAACAACAGCAACAGCAACAACAAACAACAAAAACAACAACAGCATCAACAACAACTACGATAAAATCACGTTTGATTGAACTTTAGGGTTAAACATTGTTTTTTAAACATCACTGTGGTATAAAAAGTGACTTCAAATCAAATTAGATCTAGGTGTAGGAATCGAAATACTGATATTAATGGTTTTCAGGGTATGAACCAATGAATAAATTATCAGAAGAAAAGTCAGAAAGAGACGAAGAAGTGAACTCGTGCAGATCCTACGACGCTGCCTTTCAACTCCAACTTTCACTTTCAGCCGCCAAGTCAAGCCTATCCCACTGTCGTCTATTTCGTATTTCCCCCTCATCGGCTTGGTGACGATGAAGCAATCATGAAGACCGATGTTATTTTTATCTCAGTGGGCGGGGCTAAGTCTGATGGATCGGACCACTTGCGTGCAGGGACCTCGTCGAGACTTCGCCGAGCCTTTATTTACATCGTTAACCCTTTTGACTTTACACTGCGCTCTCATCTGATTTTTTTTCCGGGACTGGAGTGGGGAGGGGTGGTTGGTCTGTATTTGGATTTTGGTTTGTTTGGCTCTCGCTCGCTAAGACAGACAGACACACACACACACACACACACAA
>NW_004797758.1:371997-373343 GCF_000002075.1 Aplysia californica
GTATGCATGTATGATATATTATACGGACACTGTATAAGGCGTCCGCCTGTCTCAGACAACCACGATTCTCCTCAACAATGGGTGACAAAGTCGACCTCATACGATGTAATACCGCCAGCACCTGCTGCAACTCCACAGCATCGGCGAACGTGCTTGGCCTAAAACTTCGCTTCCCAGCTTCGTGCTATGAATGGAGTGCCCGGCTCATTGATTTTTCCTAGCGACCGCGACCCGTGTGGGGTTAATCACATTCCAGACGTCACCCACTATTTTTACTTGTTCCCTTTGTCGCCTTTCTCTTTTCCGTGTTATGGGGTGTCCAGATTGGAGAGAGCTCTGCTTATTTTCGCCGAGATTTCTCGTTTTGCTTTGCGGAAGTAAATTTAATGTATCACCAAACCAACTCGGCTTTAGGGTAATGTTATAGAACAGCTATTGGTACAATGGTCCTTACAGTTGTCACCCAAGACTGTCGCTTCGTGATGAATAGTTAGTTCTCTTATATCTTATCTTTTTGCTACTAGATATGATTATATCTAATGTGCTCTGCTTTCATGGAATGAAAGCGCAGTCCCACTAATCAAATCTTAATTATTTCTATCGATTGTCGCTAAGAATCGAGGTTCCTTTGAGAAATTACGTAAGCTATGTCTCTGTCTTTGAACTAGCTTTTGGTTATGAATTTTACCTCCTTGTTGAGCCTAAAGAAATGAATACCTTAGATAGCCAACAGCACCACCAAGAGTATCAATGAGGATAAGGCGTGGAGCAGGAAGGGGGTTAGGGGGGGTGTGTGTGCAGAAGAGGAACATCTACCCCAATGTTGGGGTGCCACTCATAATCCACAGCTTCACGAACGTATCTTATGTATGGTAGGCATCCTTCTCGGTTCATTCTTTGACCTTTTTGTCCAGGTACTACCTTATTGTCGACCCTTTGACCTACGAAGGACTGACGTAGTTATTAAATCCTGTAAAATCCAACAGTGTTTCGGCCAGCTTCGAAACAACGTATTTGGGTCTAGTCTGGCTTTAAAATTTACATATATAAACATGGAAGATTAGTTTTCTAAAGTTTAAAGTTGCAGTAAGGCAATGTTTCAATTTTTTTCTTAAAATAAAAATCTGTTGTAAGAGACCCTGATAGAGTACCCATGTTTACAATTTCTCCTCTAGGTGTGTTACTTTTCTTAACCCGTATTTGTCTGACTAGTTGAATTTTTATCTAGTGACAGATCTGTGTGGTACTAGAATTTTAACCATATATAATATAGTATTATTGTATTTCTGTTTGTCTGTCTGTCTGTCTGTCTGTCTGTCTGTCTGTCTGTCTGTCTGTCTGTCTGT
>NW_004797758.1:374629-375765 GCF_000002075.1 Aplysia californica
CCCCCCTGCCCCCGCCCCAAATCTGGCTTGGTCATGTCCGAGACGGACGTTAGCCTAGTTTAGACCGGAGGTCCCACCTTTTTAGACAGCGTTTCAATGTTCAAACGAGCTATACATCACATGATGCATTTATTCCCCTAAGACAGAAAGAATGTTCACACTATAGATCAAGGCCAATATCCTTACAGATTATATTGTTATCTCAGGGGTTATTTTTTCTTATATATATAATGACTCGTTGATGAACGTAATGAAGACAAGTATCTTTTTCTTTAAAGGGTTGATTAAACCGCCAACAGTATATTAATGTCTTAGTTTTTAACCTTAGATAGATCTAGATTTCTACAATGCTCACGAAATCTCTTAACTGTCACAACAGTTTATGTTCTAGATCTACTACCTGCTGTGGGTGAGAGGTGCGTTAGAATGTGACTTGTCCTAGGTCTCAATAGACACCCACTAAGCTGTATGTCTATGATTCTGTGGACCATTTCTCTGAATAATAAGTTATTATTTTTACTTAGGCCTTCACATTTAGTATTCTCTCTCTCTCTCTCTCTCTCTCTCTCTCTCTCTCTCTCCCCCTCTCTCTCTCCCTTGAATTTACATGATTGCAGAATTTTTTAAATGATGACAATGATGATTATGGTGGTGATAATGAAACAATTGATATAGTGGTTTGTTGTTTACCAATCCAAGCCCGTATGTTACTACTTCTGAAAAGTGATGATCACAATGAGAATCATTGCGTCATAGTGTCTTGTTTAAAAAAACAACAACCCAACAACGACAACAACAACAGCAACATGTCTATATGTAACACTAAAAAATACAAAGTCATTCTGCGTTCATAGAAACCACAATAACATATGCGCAGTCAGAAGCCCACCTATATAATACCATCATAAATAATTTACTTGGAGAACAGCTGTATAGCTGCTGTCCCAGTTTATTCCAACCTTGAAGGAGAAAAGTCGAAGTTCGTCGCAACGCAGTTCCCCATTCCCTCCCTCCGCTGTCTGTTCTCTAGAGCGGTAGAGTAGGTACCGTCAGTTTAAGTGGAACAAGCCTGAGTTTTTGACTCGGATTTCGCGATGCGTACGTGTTTACGTATGTGTGTGTGTGGGAGGAGGGGG
>NW_004797758.1:376792-378301 GCF_000002075.1 Aplysia californica
TGTGTGTGTGTGTGTGTGACCAGTTGCATCAGGTGTCAGGTGATGACAACACCGAGCACAGCATGTCATGACGTAAGAAGGTGACTTGGCCGAACCCGCTGTCGTGAACTCTAGAGGGCGGGGTCAGGGGTAGCATGGCAATGCAAGGTCAACTTTTTATGGCTTCTTAGGGTCGTCATTTCGTTAACCCTTTATTCCAAAGATCTTGTTAGTGCGTTGGTGTTTTAGCGAGTGTAACTGCTTGCACTGTATGCTTTTTTGTAAAACCGAGAATGTTTCTGAGTGTTCTAGGGTCTACATCTAGTTGTAAAGCCCGTAGAACATGCTGCGGAACGTGAAAATACTCTATATCTAATGCAATTATTACCATCGTAGCCCAGTCGTATTTCTTTGTAGACACAATCGAGACTACTGTTAATTGAAGAACCGAAAACAACAATAAGGTTAAGTCATATATTTCCTGAAAATAGAGTTCTGCATATTTCTTTTGAAAGCGGTGACCTGTTATCTAATATCTATTAATAGCACTGACGGAGCGCAATTCTGTTCCTGCGCCCAGTTATTCTTGTTCAAAGATGCGAAGCTTAAATGCAACAACAAGGTCAAGTCCAGGAAACATCTAATTAATCCTTCAAATCGGAAATTACTTGAAGTATTCCACGAAGTGATGTTTTTGCTCCTATTCTCGAAATCATCTAAATATGACATGGCCTTAGTGTTGTTCTCAGGTCTTCGATTTTTTCTGATTTGAACAGAGAAGTCAGCTGTTGGTATATTGTTGAAAGGCACCTGTGGTAGGGGCCTATTTGTGTTCCTTTCCCGTTCTGTCTCTATTCCCCCGCACTGAATGGCTGTCTCTGTGGTGCCATGGTTATGTTTTCTCAAAAGAAAAAGAAAAGAAAACAGACAGACAAATGGTTGGTTGGAAGGCATTCCTATCTACAGGGGTATGATTTTTGCACTATTTCAAAGTTGTTTTGTCTCTTTATGTGGCTTCGTTGCCATAACATCATACCTTTGAAAAATAAAGTTTATTTTACTCCACCATCAACACAATTAAGATGATTTAGGAGAAAGGCATCATGGATCAGCCCTGTCTGTCTGGGCCATCCTGGGTTGAGAGGAAATACAATGTCTCAGCAGAAAGATCGAGAAACTCGATAAAAATTCTCCCCTTTCGGGAATCAAACTTGGTCTTGTACGTGCGATAGCGAAGTGCCTAACTGCTTCACTACTAACAGGCGCTGGTACATCATGCCTGCTATCTGCAGTGTACGAAGGCCTACGCATCTTTTATTGGGAGTGCAATACGTGTATTACACACTGAGACTCAAAGGGTTAATGTATATTGGACATGGAATTGATTAATGAGAATGCTTGGGGTGTTCGAAAGTTCATTTAGCGTACATCACGATAGGTAAGATGATTATGTGGCTGCTTCCACGTACGCTCAGCGCACACACATACACACACACACACACACACACACACACGCACACACACATACAC
>NW_004797758.1:379390-380715 GCF_000002075.1 Aplysia californica
TCTCTCTCTCTCTCCCTCCCCTCTATCTCAAACTCTCTCTCTCTCAGTCGTTGGGTATAAACACAGCATAAATTTTTACCTTTGTCTTTGTAAACGTGGCTTTACTTTCAAATAATGCAGCACAGATAATTACAATGAACATTTTCATCAAGTCATGGGCGTTCTGTAGAAACCCAATCATCGTGTGCAAGCGAACTCTTTAGACACGTTCTCAGCTGTAGCTCACGAAAGATCTTTTAAAAAATCATAATAATTACTTTTTCGGGAGAAAACGTAAACAGGAAACTGGAGCTTCGATTCTCTTGCCCGTGGGGAAGTGTTAGATAACAGAAATAATTGGATTTGGGATTGCTCATGGCGTGTTTGTGCCTCGTTATTTTGTTAGACTGTATTGGTGTTCACTTATTGCTTCTTTATAGGCCTCTGTGTTAACTTTCCCTTCCGTGTTGTTGCTGTTATATATAGCATGTATAGTGAATGTGTTAGTTGATGATGGATGTGTGGTTTGCTTCCCTCCTTCTGTTCTTTGTGTTTGTTTCTCTTGTAACATATTTAATCCTCAGAAGTTATATATGACCAAATTGTGTTGCAAGTGCCGTAAAAGTCGTACATTAACTGATCAACAACCCCGGCCTCTCAAAGACAAGATGTGCTAAATTGTTTACAAGGCATGCACTGGGAATCTTTCCAGATAGGCGCGTAACTGGAAATATCGGTCAATTAGGCTGTTTGGTTGAGTAAATAGATGCACATCGACTCGGTATCCGTCATTTGGCGCAGAAATGATATAAGACAGGTAAACAAAAAGAACAGAGAAGGAAAAGGAACCTCCAGTGGCATCTTCCAACATCGACACAATATCGGCCATTTGGTGCAGGGAAAGAATGGTTCTCACAATATAGGTCATTTAGTGCAGGGAAAGAGTGGTTGTCACAATATCGGTCATTTAGTGCAGGGAAAGAGTGGTTGTCCCAATATAGGTCATTTAGTGCAGGGAAAGAGTGGTTGTCCCAATATAGGTCATTTAGTGCAGGGAAAGAGTGGTTGTCACAATATCGGTCATTTAGTGCAGGGAAAGAGTGGTTGTCCCAATATAGGTCATTTAGTGCAGGGAAAGAGTGGTTGTCACAATATCGGTCATTTAATAGTGCGAGGAAAAGAGTGGTTGTCATAATAAAGGTCATTTAATAATGCTGGGGGAAGAGTGGTTGTCTTAATATCGGTAATTTATTTTGGTGCAGGGAAAGAGAGAATGTCATAATTACTATCAATACGTTTTAATTCTGTCTGTCTCTCTGTCTCTCTCTCTCTCTCTCTCTCTCTCT
>NW_004797758.1:383708-386162 GCF_000002075.1 Aplysia californica
GAGTCCCAGGCCTGTCCATTCCTTGACGTTGTCGTCCCAACTCTTTTTCGGTGTGTCTCTGCTCCTTTTTCCCTGGACGCTGCCTTGCAGGAAGATCTTGGCGAGGCCAGATGAACGGGTGATGAGTCCATGCCATAGCAGTTTGCGTTTTCTGGCTTGAGTGATAAGGTCAGCATAATGGCCCAATTTCATGTTTGATCCGTTGTTTGACTTCATCGGAAGTTAGAAGACCTATTTATTTTGCAAATACCGTCAAACTCGTACTAAAGCTAAATTAAAAATATAACACTTTACTCTGGACCATTTTTTCCATTGGATTATGAGCATAGCATTTTACTTTCTTGGGCGAATAAACAGTTTCTGCCCAGTGAATGTTTACTCACCAATATTGCCGAACCAACGGTTCATGCCGATAATGCTGTGTCTTGTTGGATTGTTTCGTTGTCAGATGAAGTGCAGCTTGCTGGGCGAATTGTTGAAAGTTGTGTGCTTTGGAGGTGGGGAGAGAAAGAAAAAAGACAGGGAGAAAAAGAATAAAGGCGGGGAGAGAAGGAATAGAGGCCAAGGTTCTCTTATACAAATTGAACTTTCCATGAACGAGATGGAGTTGATTCAATACGGGGGCTAATCGACTCCCGACTGGCGGGTTGAAGGTTTAGCTTTTTTTTGTGACGATTTATTGGTCAAGGTTGAAGAGCAGCGGGAGAAAAATGACCCTGAGGATTGGGGGGCGATGTACAGGAGGATGGGCTCAGAGAGTTACGTAGGCTCATGCAGTGTGCGTGATTGGCGGGTGCTCTAGTATGGTTTGCTTCTTCGTGCATATCAAATATTTATCGTCTTTATCTCCCCTCCTTCTTTTTGTGTTTGTTACTGTCTTGTAACTCCTGTAATCTTTTGCTCTTATATGACCAAAATGTGTTGCATGTGCCTTAAGATTTGTACGAATTGCCTTGAAAAGATAAGCAAAGGAAAGATAAGATAATTTTATTCTTTTTTTCTCTGAAAAAGTTTTTCATGGCTTTGTAGGAATGGTACAACTCACTATGTAGATATATCATCATCATCATCAATGCCTTTCACCCCTGGCAGGGTATAGCCACATACAAGCTCCTTCCATTTATCTCTGTCCTGGGTCATCCTTCCTAGCTCGTTCCAAGTGAGCTTCATCTCTCTCATGTCCCTTTCCACACATCTCCTCATGTTTCCCGTGGCCTACCCCTGCCATGTGCTTCCTGTGGGTTCCATTACAGTGACTGTCTTGTGAATGTAGATATATATTCAATTTAAATTCTGTATTGCTTTCCCATTTGGCTAGGTTTTATTGGAGATGGACGTCAATGAAATTCATGTCCCGCGCGCCTCTTGACCAGTGTCGATGGGTATACCAATATTCGGATGGAGCTTAGGTTGCTTCCACTTTTTTTTGACCACCAGCCAGCAATAAGAAATAAACCGTGATGATTTGTCTATACTCGCAGTGAGCCGCGGATTTTTGAAAACCATTCAAACGAGAATAGTCACTTTTGTCTTCCATCTCTTTGTTCCAAGTTAAATTCTTCTGGATGGTGGGGACGAAACCGTTTCACCCCCAATGTCCTCTATTTAATTTTCCCCTGATAAAAAAAAATTGCCTTAAAAGTAGTTTGACGTAGATCTAATTTATGACTATTAAATCTCAGCGGTGCAAACATGCATACACACTGCTCAAACATATTGCCGTCTATGAGCTGAATTAGGCCGTGTAGTCGAGGAAAGTAGAAATCGCTTAACAAAGAGTGTGTCGTGAACTTTCACCCCTTTTCCAGGGCTAGGAGAGCGTGAGCCCTCAGTAAAGTGTTCTTTTTTCAAGTCTCTACCTTTTTACAAGAAGAGTTCCATTATGGAAGGGCCGTGAGAATGGGCTCATACTTTGCTGAGCCCTGAAGACATTGGATTGACTGTTAGGTTACTATAGTTGTAAGCGGTGACAACAGTGACTGGATAAACGTGCAAGCCGCCAAGTTGATCACTCTGTTTTCATTGCGTGCGATTATAACAGTTTCAACTGCTTATTTCGTTATTTAAGAAACTTTCATTTACTTTGGGATAGATTTGGGGAGGTGGGGAAAGGGGGGGGGAGGGGGGGCTCAATCCAGTGAGCCCTTAGCTACCCACCGCCAATGCTCTTGAATAACCTTACAGCGCGTTGCATGGATCGTCCAACCTACACAATAGAATAATGGTCCGTGAAGAGTTAACAATCCCCTGTTAATGTTATCCACTCATTGTACTTTAACATGCCCTTGTCCTAGAAACTGGCTGCGGGTGTAGGGAGTCGCATTCTGTTACTGCAAGATAGCTGCATCATTCAAGTTAAGTGCGGAAAAGTCCGGGGATTTCCTTATTTGGGTTATCCGGTTGTACCTCGTGTCAGCCGAGATAAGGACAGATAGATTGATAGAGAGAGAGAGG
>NW_004797758.1:387108-388380 GCF_000002075.1 Aplysia californica
ATCTCCGACGTTATGCTCGAACATTGTATCCCTGTCGGCATGGGTTGGCCCTGATACGCAAAATCAAAACCCGCCTCTAAATGATCGTAATCGTGTCGATGAAGGCGTAAAACGCCTAGATTACAAAAAGGCAGACAGATAATGAGAGGGGGAATAAGAACGACCAAAGACCTCCCTGAAAGTGGCACCCTCCAACCACCCGCTTTTGTTCTTTTCTTCGTCTACTCTTTACAGTGCCTCCATTGCGGTCTAATCCGTTCCTGGCGAAATCTAATCGTCATCGTTGTGACTCGCAGTTAGTTACAACCCGGATTCGTCTAATAGCAGCCAAAGATCCATCATTCGCATTGCTGGTTGAGTTATTTAAAATCATCCTGACCTTGATATGAAACGCCTGGTGCAAGAGAGGTCAGTGAGAGGTCGACACAAAAAGACGTGTTTACATTTAGCTCACTTTTTACTCTCTGCAGCGTTGCATAATCAGCGCTATATAGGGAGATTAACACTTTCTCTTTCTGTTGGTTTTCCTGTCAGATAAAGAAGACAAAACCGGGGGCTGTTGTGTAGCAGCTAGACGCTTTGTCGTTGTAAGCAGAAGGCTCAGCCGAGTTCTATTTTCGTGCGGGGAGAGTTTTCCTCGAATACCTCGTTCTTTCTGCAAGGACTTTGTATGTCTCTCAGCCCGGGTTGGCTGTGACAGGAAGGGACCAAGCGCCTACATAGAAATAAATGGGGGTTTTTGTGAAAAGAATGTAAAGGTATTTATGATCCTGGACTTTTTGTTTGAACACTTGTTTAACTCAGGTGTTTCAAAAGCCTGTACTTACCTATGCGTCAGGATCTGGACTGCAGTGGGCAGTGTCTTTGCTGCTGGCTACGAAAGGCGTGAGTTCGGTTCCTGTCTAAGGTACATGTGTTCTATTTTACCATGTGTCTGTGTCTGTTTGCGGGGAATCTGTGTCACATTCCACGGGTTTTGCCCTGCCAGACAGGGTCAACTCAAAGTATCCGGCCTGTTACTATACGACATCATCTTGATCGTTAGAAAAGGATGCGTAAACAGCTATAATAAATTAATTCAAGCCTCTGAAATAGTTTTAAGGGGGAATCTCTACGCATCTCACATCTCACTAAAGTGCTCTCGCTACTTGTAACTTCATAACTAAAACTACGCGCAAAATTAACCGAATTTTCCTCCTTTTTTGGAGAATTCCCAAGATGTCAGTTCACAATGGAAGGTGTGTGTACGTGTGTCTGTGTGTGTGTGTGTGT
>NW_004797758.1:388737-389771 GCF_000002075.1 Aplysia californica
ATAAATGTAGTACACGTACAGTGTCGATTTTGTTGTGTAAACTAGGTCAATTCTGGAAGCTTTGGACTTAAAACATAATCAATAATGACCTTGCGCGTCTGCACGACGCCAGTGCGTTTGGGTTTCGTGCTGCGTAACGGTGTAGTGAGATAACGTGATTTGAAAGTGAAGTTTGGCTCGAGTGTTCCAAGTTTTACCTGCAGATTTACTGCAGCTGAAATCTTTCCGTGTGGTTCCATTAAGATCGTGGAAGTTAGAAGTAGGGAACTGAGGAGAAGAATGAGGAGGGGGAGAAGGTGGTGAAGGAGGAGGAGGAAAAGGGGGAAAATGAGAAAAAGAATTGTCTTTGGTGTTCAGATACAAATTGTCTTGTAAAGATAAAAAGAGAACGAAGAGTGCTCTGTGATGCTAAAGATTTTGAAGATTTTAGCCTGAAAGAGGCCGGGGGAGGGGGGATGACTGGGGAGGAGATCAGGGGGAAGAAGGGGGGGGGACTTTCTAATTTTAAATTCATCAGGTAATGATAGAAATACAGAAAGCTTAATAAGTATATTATCGCGAACGAAAAATGTGCTCTACTGTGCCTTAAGATCGTGAGTATTTGTTATTTGTAGACATCGCCACTGGTGCTGGTACTATAAAAACATTTTGTTTCGTTTCTCAAATGTCGAATTTCAAAACAAGATTCGAGATTTATTTGTCTTATTGTATCGATTTAATCTTGTTTAGTTTTAGTAGAGGTTTTACGAAGCTCGCAGCTGCATAAGGTCATATGAGCGCCAGAAGATTAGAGGTGTTACAAGAGAGTAACAAACAGAAAACAGAAAAAGGGGAGATAAGGACGATAGATGTTTTTTTGGGGGGGTTTTTGGGTCTTTTTGTAAAGTGTTTTACGGCGCTCGCAACTGCATAAGGTCATACGCGCGCGCGGGACACACCTACTATTTTCAGTTAGTAGAAAATTTTGAATTTTGCTCGGGTGGCGGCGAAGCCTACTCTTATCGATTTTAGACCACAGCAGCTGTCTGTGTGGG
>NW_004797758.1:394627-395967 GCF_000002075.1 Aplysia californica
CTCACACACACACACACACACACACACACACACACACACACTGACACAGATCTGGCCATCGTTCACCTAGATTGCCATCAGTCTGCTAACGGTCAAGGCCTATCGTTCCCGTCAACACAACCGCCCAAACAAACAGCGTGTCACGACCACCACCACCACTGCCACTAGCCTACCACTAGTACAAGTTTTAATGTTCCTGCGTCTTCTCACACGATTAAAACAGGGGCGTTATCAAGCCCGCTCGCCATAAAACTCTTCCCAGATCTAACATTATACAGCTGAACCTGCTATAGCGGCCACTCGTCCAAGACAGTGACCTGTAGAAACGACCACGATCTACTCCCCACTGTGCGTTTTTTTTCTGATATAATGAAAGTGTCCGAGGGGACTACTTGTCCAAGATGACAACTTTTCTTCTTTGACTGGGGGTAGTCGCCACTAATCGTCTTATACAGGTTTCATTTTACAGTCGAACCTGCTCTAACGGCCACCTGTATAAGACAATCACCTGTACAAATGGCTTCTTCCCACCACACCCCCAACCCCAACCCCAACCCCCCGCCCTTGCGGTTTTTTCTTTGTATCTTTTTTTTTTTTTACATCATGATGATACTGGTTAGGCCTAAGACGTTTCACCAGTCTAAGACAGTACTGCAACCAAAGATATTATACCCTACTGTAGGGTGCACTATCTTTGCTGCAACTCTTCTCCTCGACAATGGGTGGCAGTGTAAGACAATCCCAACTGTAATCTTCTCCTCTTCCCATCGTTCATATGGCCGTGTTTGTTTTGTTGTTTAAGGTAACGCACACTCGTCGTCTCCTTCCCGGGGCGCCATGGCGACAGCAGCAGGCAGGCGGCGGAAAAGGTAACCCTTTGATCTCTCCGGGTCATCCATGGCCTTTCTTCTTCTTCCTTCTTAATGAACGTAGATAGAATATTCTAGCATCGTGGCAGTTTTCTCTGACCGCGGCTTGTGCTGGTAGCTTCTTCTTTGTCGCGCTGTTCTTTTCTTTTCTTTTCTTTCGTTTCGTTGTTGTTTTTTCTCAGTCTCCATCTCTGTTTTCATTTATTTGTGTTGCTGTGTTTGCAGCGAGTTTTGACTTTTTAATGTTTTTTGTTTTAAAAAAATTCTATCCCGAGGAAAAGGGCGGGCGGTGAACCAGCTTTGTGAATGCATTCTTTCCATCTTTGTTGTTTTGTTGGGGTTTTTTTGTCTCGTATTCTTCTGACGTAAATTCCAGTTCCGTTCCTCCCGATTTCTGTCTGTCTATTTGTCTGTCTGTCTGTCTGTCTGTCTGTCTGTCTGTCTGTCTGTCTGTCTGTCTGTCTGCTTGTT
>NW_004797758.1:399287-400717 GCF_000002075.1 Aplysia californica
ATGTAAGGGATATTATAATTTTGTTGATTCACAGACAGACAGACAGACAGACAGACAGACAGACAGACAGACAGACAGACAGACAGACAGATAGACAGACAGACAGACAGAAATAGCAGAGTGAAGTTTGGTGGATTATTATGGATTTTTATGTGAGACTAGAGGAGCCTACAGAAAAACATAGATCTAACAAAAAGAAACTTCAATAGTCAGCAGATTGTGTCCGTCAGCTATGTGGAAAGTTGAAAATACTGAGTTCGTCTTGATGCGGAATCTGTGTATGTTGATGTTCTAGTATACCCACCCAGAATTTCCCTCTTATCTCAAGAACAGTCACGCCAGGACAAGATTGTTTTTCCATAACAACTTTATGAATTCGGCGATAGATTTCTAATTTTCTGTGCGCCACAAACTTCCAAGTTGGTGGTTCCTGGGTGCCATGGGGTGATATGTCTGCTTTGTTGATATCGTTCTGGGGTACAGAGTGGATGGTCTTGGTTCGTGTCCTTAACCGGGCGTTCTTGAACTGAAGTCGTGTTGTCGAGGTTCCAAGGCTCTCAACCCGTTTGGCTCGGTCTTATCGGAGGACCTATACTAACGTAAGCTGACGAAGCGTCTTTTTAAAATTTTTGGCGCCATCAAAAAAAAATTCCTAAATCGAAAGCCTGATCAGTTTCCTTACTTGTGTGAAAAAAAAATCAAAATGAAACTGACTAGTTTTTTACAAATAAATTAGAATTCAAATTTTGGAAGAACGCGTCTTTTAAATGGTTACGCTGACAAAAAACCTCTTTATCTCGAAACGGCTCTGAATTAAAAAAATAAAAATAAAAAGACTTTTGGCAGCTTACGGCAGTATAACCCCCCTCCCCCCTGGCCAAAATAATATTTTAAAATGGAGTGAAACTGAGCTCAGGGTGACAGACAGACTTATTGCACATCCTGCAGAGTGTAAAAACCTTTTGATAGTGAAATACACAATGAATCGATTTCTCTTAGGTACGCACGACGCAATATAATCTAATAATGTTTCCTCCTCTAGCCTGTCATAACCCAACTCCTTTCACCCGTTCGTTCCTGTGTTGTTGTTACATTCTGAGAAATGTCCTCACTTCAGAAAGTGCGCTGAATAGAGCATTGAATTGATACGAAACCGTTGTAATTACACTCCTTGACCTTTCCCCCCATGTCTATGGACGCCTTAGCCGCTGTTAGAGTGTCTGTCATAATGCGCTGTCTTGACTTTCACTCCAATCACTTGTCACGACCTGAAAGGTGAAATCACTGCATTCAGTAGTGGGCAACAAAACTTGTGAAAGGTCTTTGGAAGAATTTCTGGTTCAGCAAACTGAACTATTTATATCAGTGAAAAGGGAATAAAAAACATGTGTGTATACACACACACTCACACACACACACACACACTCACA
>NW_004797758.1:402889-404182 GCF_000002075.1 Aplysia californica
TGTGTGTGTGTGTGTGTGTGTGTACCGATACAGTTTTGTTCACTGAATGTTCTGGTACTCTGGCTATAATATTTTGTCTTATCAAGACAAAAGTAAAACCTTACAAGCGGCCATTGAGAAAGATATGTCTTTCTGCTCTCTACATGCACGATCAAGTCGGGACGGGACCCCAGGGCTGGATTGTATTTCACTCACGTGCCAAATTTTTATAGAATTATTCCAGTATGAACGTTGTCGTTTTGTATATGACTAGTACAGCCTGTCTACGGATGTCTTCTTTAACTTCCCTTCTATTATTTTTTGAATAGTGATGGATTATAAAAGCGCGTGGTTGGCATGTTCTATGCTGTGGCTTGTTCCTATTTTCCTATCAAAAATCTATCGTATTTAGCTCTCCTTCTTCAGTTCCATGTTTGCTACTCTCTTGTAACACCTCTAATCCTCTAATCTTCGGCATCGTATGGCCATATTGTGTTGCAAGTGCCGTAATACTCTTATGAAAA
Organism: Aplysia californica; assembly: GCF_000002075.1. Taxonomy (NCBI): domain Eukaryota; kingdom Metazoa; phylum Mollusca; class Gastropoda; order Aplysiida; family Aplysiidae; genus Aplysia; species Aplysia californica. The sequence goes on from NW_004797758.1 coordinate 403,393, forward strand.
CTGAAACTTGACAAAATCGTGAATTGAATAAAGACAATTAAGGAGCATCTTCTGATATAGTTTTCTTTTGTTACATTATTTTCTTCCTATTTTTTTCCAATGAAAAATACTACTCGTGCCCGCTTCATGACTTCGGCACTTTTAGAATGGCGCTCTTTTTAGCTCTCGTAAATCTGACATTTTGACGTATTTGCCGTCACAGACATGACATAACACACGTTATTTTCTATGGCTGCACCTTATTTTATCATCATTAAGTGCCAGATCTGCGACAGACATCGACGATATTGGTTCTCCACCAAAACTTAACCTTTTTTCTATTCTATTCAAACAGCTGTCCCTCAATAAATAAACGCTGTTATTGCATGTTCGCTCCATTGCTTCCATGTGTCCAGATCGATAGAAATAGATAACGTTATGAAAGGCTGCTGAAGCAATTTGATCAAGTTGAGGCATATCTGATTACAGAGTAGACTGCTCTTCTGTGGCTGGATCAATGCAGTGTTACAATAATATAGCGGTGTTGCTGGGAACATGGTCTAACGTTGACTTGGATTCAGGTAGCGCGAAGGGCGACCTTGAAGGAGGCACGACGATACTAGTTTTCGGCGAACTTTTCTGAGAGCACTGTGTTTGAAAGACATGGCTGGCATGTGTACCTCCCCCTTCCACACGCCCCCACCCCCCTCGCTTTATCTCCTCACACTCTGTCTTTCTCCTGTGTCCGTCTCTGTCTCTGTTTGTATGTCTGTCTCTCTGTTTATAAATTTCTGTCTGTCTGTCTGTCTGT
>NW_004797758.1:407612-408796 GCF_000002075.1 Aplysia californica
GGGGGCAAGAGAGAGAATCATTTCATTTCCAAGTGTCAAAAATGTATTATAATGAAATATTTGTATTTATGAATATTTTAGGACAAAATCGGGATCATTTATAATCTGTGCGTCTGACAGGTGTTGACGTGGTATTTTTCAGTGGCTGGGTTTTTTATTCTAATGTAACTGTGTGTGAGTCTGCTTGCTTTAAAATATGTTTGGGTTGCACATAGAGATTTTTAACAGATCCAGCTCCGTCATATCGGAGATGGACGTTCAGACTGGAGGAGTCATGCTTTATTTATAGAAGCAGCATAGTTGTGTAGTTTTGTTTGTTTGTTTGTTTTTTTGTTTGTTTGTTTGTTGGGTTTTTCTTAAGTAAAGAATTTTATAGCACTTGCAACACAAATAGATCACGTAAGTGCCGAAGATTAAATGTATTGCTAGAGAGTAACATGCAAAGAAAAGGAGGAGGAGAGCAGAGAAGGATGACACATATTTGATAGGAAAGAAGGAGCAGGAAGTGTAGGTCTACGTACGCTCTTATACTCTGAGCGTCTAGAGCAGGGGCTAACCACACCAGAGCACCTGCCTACAGTGAGTACGTTATATTTATATTATTATTATATAGATTGGTTTGTTCGCAAGTTGATGGCACTCTCGCTGCTTCCTTTACAGTTTTACCCTCTCTGAGGCCAGGTTCTTTCTTCGAAACCTTTTGCTGCCGAGGACACCTGTCAGTGCTTGTGAACCGGGTGGTATGGAGAACAAGGCTGTTTATCATGTTACTCTGTTTTTTTCTTCCTTCTTTTTTTTCTATATTTCAGACTTTCCACTTTTATTCGTCAATATTTTTGTCTCTGTGTTGTTTATATTGCATTTCCTGGCCCCAAAACTTCGAGAATGCGTGCAGACAAATTAGAGGAACAGAAGAGGGAAAATAATTTTTAAACACATCATTGCAAAACACAAATACTGTCTTTCTTCTTCACTTCCACGGAAGTGTTTATATTTCTCAGAGGACTGTCTACTTTTAACAATTGTACAAAATAACAACTTGTTACCTGACGTGACAGGGAGGATGATTATGGCAGACAGAATGACAGACCAAGAAAAAAGAGACCGAGAGACCACGCAATAAAGAGAAGGATACTCGGGAGAGAGAGGTGGAAAGTTGGGGGGGGGGGGGGGGGGGGGGGGGG
>NW_004797758.1:409323-410657 GCF_000002075.1 Aplysia californica
ATATATATATATATATATATATATATGTCACTTCGCTTGTTCACGCTTTTCTTTCTGGATGGCTGCTCAAATCTCTCTTCAAATAAATACCTTCTTTGTTATTGCTTGTGGACTGCTTCTCCTAGAATAGATAGTTTTCGTGAACGTTGGGAAGGCAAATAGATCCCCAGTGGGTGGTTGGCGGATGTTATGATGCGATGGCTCCTTCTTTCCTATCAACTATAATCCCTATCCCTCCTCGTTCTTTTCTTTGAAGGTTACTGTCTAGTCTCACTTACTTTACCTTTTTCTTCTGCTTGTACCTGTGGTGTCGCGGGGTACTGTCTAGTATCACCTCTAATTATCGACACTTTTGAGACTTAATTAAATGACAATTGCCGTAAAACTCTTGTTAAAACTAACTATCAAACATCTGTCATCATTATCTCTCCCCTTCATATCTTTGTATATTACTTTCTAGTAACACATCTCATCTTCGGCACTTGTATGACCTAACTCTGTTACAAGTGTCGCGTAAAACTCTTGCTAAAACTAGCGAAAACTTGTTTGTTGAATGAGTAGAGGAGCGTCTGGCTGGTGACAAATGCTTCTTACCAAGCACACAAAAGCAGCGGAGCGAAAGTACACCCTTGCCGGAGACGCGCGGCGAATAATTTGCTGTTTGCGTGAGGATTGGGGGATTTGCAATGGCACCTCTAACTGGGCTTAGCGGTAACATATTATTGATGGTGGGTGGTTGGCGGGTGCTCTGTGTGTGGTCTGCTCCTTCTTTCCCACTAAACATCTATCGTTCTTTTCTCTCCTCCTTCTTTTTGTGTTTGTTACTTTTTTGTAATACCTCTAAACGTTGGCACTTATGATCTTATCTCTCCTCCTCCGTTTTTGTGTTTGTTACTCTCTTGTAATACATCCAATCTTCGGCACTTATCTGACTGTATTGTGTTGCAAGTGCCGTAAAACGCTTACTAAAACTAGAACATGTGGGTGGTTGGCGGGTGCCCTGGTGTGGTTTGCTTCTTCTTTCTTATCAAACATCTATCGTCTTTATCTCCCCTCCTTCTTTTTTGTGTTTGTTACTCTCTTGTAATACCTCTAAACTTCGTTACTTATATGACCTTATTGTGTTGCAAGTGCCATAAAACTTATAATACTAAAACTAAAAAATTAAACATATTGATGAAGACGTTTTGTAAAAAATAGTCCGAACAGATGTTTGGTTGCGTTAGCGGCTGGATGTTCGGACGTGACGTGATTACTATCAGAATGAAGTTACATAAACGTCTGTGGCAGTGAAATTAAACTCTCTCTCTCTCTCTCTCTCTCTCTCTCTCTCT
>NW_004797758.1:414411-416194 GCF_000002075.1 Aplysia californica
CTCTCTGAGTGAATGTGTGTGTGTGTGTGTGCGCTTGTGTATGTGTGTGTGTGTGTGCGTGCGTGTGTGTGATTAGAAGGATGGATATTCGCAATAAAACATTATCTTCCCATAACGAAACAACTGAGGGACCGGATTGCTTTGACCCTGCCTGATAGGGCCAATCCGAGTGGTTGCTTCAGGTGCTTTTTATCAGAAAGGTGGATGTACGCGATAAAATATATTCTTCCCCTAACGACACAATTGGGCTTATTTAGAAAGCAGGTTGCTTCGACCTTGCTTATCGGAACGAACCCGGCCGGTACATCTTAGCAGGAAGACGGCGGTATGCGATACAGTTATCATTATAATTATCTTCACATATCGACACAATTGAAAACATCCTGAAGGTGGGTGGTTGGTCATGGTCGTCTTGATCAGGTTTTCATTTTGTGTTTGTTTTTTTTTTCTTCGTTGGAAGGGGGAGGGGGATACATTTTGTCACACAGATGTGGAAACTCGATAAAACGTCTTTCTGTCGTGGGAGTTCGATTTACGTACGCTTTATACGAGCAAAACAAAAGTATGAGAGCCATACTTAGAAGAGTGTACGACACTTCGGCTACGGACGTGCTACATTTACAAGGCTTCCCAAGTAGCGGAAAACTTAACTGTTACACTTCAGACACCAATGTGAACGTTAGTGCAATTCCGACTTTGCAAAAGTGAAAATGTTATCAACCCCATGCATATAATCGTGGCGTTCTAAAGGAACTTGAAAATGTATGCATCCAATTACCGTGTTCAAGCCTTGGACAACTCACTGATGCAGCATAGCTATTGAAAGCCACACGAATCCTGCATCGTCTGACACGTTAATATTTCATTTTTTAAAAATTATTGGTAAGTGTTTTACGGCACTCACAACTGCATAAAGTCATATGGGCGCGCGGGACACATTAAACATTTTCACCTACGAAAACAGCCGCCCGATGGTCACTCAAAATCAGATTTGGTCAAATAGATAAAATATCATCTTATAACTCTCGGTTGTCTTCCGATCTCTTAAAAACAGAACTAAACATGGTTTGAATCGAATAATCTCTTTAACAATTAGATTGATTTATTAAGACTGCGAGTGGTTGAAAGGTGCCAGTGGTAGGTCCTACTTTTTTGTTTTAAACCCTGTTGCTTTGGTCACAGAAAATGACCGTTACTGTTTCGATATGCCTGTCTTTCACGAGCAAGCAAAACAACTAAATAAACCGAAAGACTTTGATGAGACGGTTTAGTATTGTAAAACTTTTTTGACTCGAGAGCACCCATATGCCCATATGCAGTCGAGAGCGCCGCAAAATAAACTCTTACCAGTACAACATTAGGGTGACTTTTCCCTGTTTTGTGCGACTCTGCCACCTGTTCACCCAAACAGTTCAGTTCTAATGCAACAAATTGACGCTAATTTAGCGTGAATAATCGATATGGGGAATTAACTTACACCTGACTTCTTTTTCGTTTTAGTTTGCTGATCAATGGAAATTTGAGAATGAAGCGAGTGATGTTCCTCCGACCGATTTACATGTAGATCGAAACATTAGAGACAAAAGATTTCAAAGAGCTTATGAAGCGTGAAGCCGTTTGCGGGGAAACTGATGCCGCATCGAAAAAATAAACGAAATCAACGAGTTTGAGGCATTGTCACGCTGTTACATGTTGTGCGTGACATGTGAAAAGTGATCTGATATAATTAAACGCTTATTATAATAATTCCACTAGCTTTTAGTGGGTTTTTTGTGTGTGTGTG
>NW_004797758.1:420522-422298 GCF_000002075.1 Aplysia californica
ACACACATACACACACACACGTGATGTATAGACAATACTAAATGTATATAAAAGCAATATTGTGTAGGTGTGTGTATGTATGTACGTGTTTATATATTCTATATTTATGTAATGAATATATTATATAATACGTGTATAGGGTGTGTATATTGATGTCGATGGGCTACGTAAATTAACAAAAGATATTATATTCGATGCATGTTTTTGCTGAGGAACTTTATTTGCGTATTATATCAATTAGTTGTCCATAAGTATAATCTTTGAAGTACAATATTTAATTACTGGAATTTTTATGCGACCTACACCAGTGTAAGGCCACTTTATGTGAAGAAGATGGTTCTTGTTCACATTGGTGGTGCTGATTCCTTCTGTTTTTCATTATTTGAGTTGCCCTTATTCGTTCCTTGCGTGCGGATGGTTAGTTGGTGCCACTGGTAGGTCTTACTTCTTTACTTTCCCTTTGTTGCTTCTGTCTGTATGTGTTACTCTTTACCTGCGCTAAATTACAATTATTGTGTCGATGCGCTTCTATTTTACTCTAAACAAACTAATAAACAAACATTCATTCTGCTTTTTGTTCGTTGGAAAGAAACTAAAAGTTCATAAAATTATGTTCATTATTATATTCGCATAGATCAATGCTTATCAACATTTTTATAGCCAGAGCTCACTTTTGCCACTTTTAAGATGCTAAAATGTGTTTGCAAGTCTGACATTATGAAATAACACATTTCACTATCCTGGTGATCCCCATCGCCCATCAAATTACCAAATCGCTCACTTGTGGGCAATATCGCCTGTGTTGGTAAGCTCCACTACAGATTCTGAAACAAACACGGCAAGGACTTCTTTTCAAAAATCGTTGGGTTGTTTTTGTCTAATTTTAAAATTAATGTGGAATGTGGGCGTGTCATGATGATATGTGGCGAGAAAAGAACGGGCCATTGCGCAATGTGTTGTCCACGCTGTCACGGCAATCAGCTGTCACTTCAGAAAGGATGATTACGTTAACTCTTTGACGGTCGGGGGATGCCTCTGGTAGGTCCTACTCCTTTAATTTCCTTCTTTTGATTCTGTCTATCTGTCTTACTTTTTCACAGCACGAAATGGCCGTTATTGATATTGTATGGACGTGCTTCTCGTTACTCAAACAAACAAACTCTTTGTCTACGCGCAGTCTTGTCATTCAACAACGCCTGAAGACATGCAATATTCAAGTAGGACTAATTTATTCATGCGATGTTTTCAGTTCTGTTTTCTATAATAATACGTGAAACTGGATGGTTGGTGGTGCTTTGGTATGATTTGCTTCTTCTTGCCTTTCAAGCATCTGTCGTCCGTTGTTCTCCTCCTTCTTTTCGCCCCCTTCTTTATTACGTTTGTTAATGTCTTGTAACATATCTAATCTTCGGCACGTGTATGTCCTGATCGTGTTGCAGTCGCTGAAAAACGCTTTCTAAAATTAAATATCTAAAACTCAAAAAGGCAAGCAACAAGATGCATATTGTGAATGTACAAACTTGTGTTTCTGATTTGTGTTTGATGGTTGGCAATGTGCCTCAACATTTTCTTTGGCATACTTCTTACTGGACATGTGTGTCCGCCAATCTTCCGTAAAGAGTTAATCGATGTCTCCCTCTGCGTATGATTAGAGCTATCTTTTCTTTCCTCGGAGCAGGGAGTTCGTGGAAGAAGAGATTGTGGGAAATGACTTGTTGAGAAAGCTGTCTCTGAATCGTAATGTTTATATTTGATGGGTCGAGTGGAAAGGGGGGG
>NW_004797758.1:431153-452089 GCF_000002075.1 Aplysia californica
CTCTCTTTCTCTCTCTCTCTCTCTCGCTCTCTCTCTCTCTCTCTCCCTGTCTCTATCTATCTATCTCTTCTCTCTCGCTCTCTTTCCGTCTATCAGTTTCGTCTTTCAACTCCCTAAAAGGCATAGGCCATCAACAATGCCTCTCGAACGATGTCTGCCCAGTGCATTTGTCTCCAGTTGTGTCCAAGTTTCACCCAGTCTCTCTGCATCAGTTCCCACCTTTCTCGGTCATGTAGCTTTCGGCCTTCTTCTGTTCCTTTGACCCTAGAAAGTCCCTTCTACCTCTCTCCAGTCATACATGTACTTGTCTGCCTCTGTTTTAATGTGTATCCGATCTGTCACCATTTTCACTACAACATTCGAGTGATTAGAAGGCACCCTGATAGGTACTTCTCCTTTTTTTCCCTCTGTTTTTCTGTCCGTATGTCTGACTTTTTCCGTGCCCTGAATAGCCATCATAGAGTCGATGTGTTTCCGGTCCCTTTACTCAAACAAAATATATATCAATTTCTACGCAGTCTGCTCTCTCTGAAAAATCATTCAAACGTCTTAGGACTATATATATTGCGTTCTACATTGACGTCACATACTTGTGTCACGACACGGTGGAATCAGGCGCTTGTCAGATGTTCGTTTGTTTGGTGCGTTTTATTTTGCTTTTGCATATGGAGTTATTGGTATAACCTTAAAATTAAGCTGCTTTTGATGAAAAAGTATCCATTTATCTTGAACGGAAATTGATATATATGCGATTGAAGGTGGGGGTCGCCTGGTACCAGTGGTAAAACTAACGAGAAATGGCTGTCAATCTTTGGTTGTTTCCAAATCTATAGTCTTCTTGGAACGTGAAAATGTATTTTTCCCCTCTATGATCAGTGTTTCCCGGTAAAAATCCATTCAAAAATGAATTGTTTAGAGGTTTAACGCCCCCCCTCCCCCTGCAACCGCCCCATTTCCATTTTTTAAAAAGGATACAAATTACCAAATGGGCAGAAAAATGTCGGTGTTTTTTTTTCGATTTCAATATGTTGACAAGCCCACGATGCGACACAATTATTTATTTCTAGCTGTTTTATTCTTAGAGTTTTCTTTTTTTTTTCTCATCAGCCGCCGCTGCGTTCACTGAAACAACCATGACGTGCAGTGGGTGTGTCTTCAAGGAATGCAGTCCTGCATTTTGCATCAATCGTAACGGGCTGCTTAATGTCAACAAGTCTGAACCGTTCTTCAGCTTCCGACGGAAGAGCAAGTTTACCAAAATGGCTGAGCACTTTGAGTACAATCACATTCCAGCCCAGCTGTCCTCCATTCAGAACTTCCACGTGAACAGCGTCCTTTGCGCGCAGGGACAAACCGTCATTCTGCATCTGGTGCGTAACCTCATGACCCAGTTTGGAATCATTGACCTGAAGGCCAATAAATTTCTGGGGATCTTCGGTAATCAGCGAGTGGAGTTCGTGAACGAAGCTCTCCGCGGTGAGATCTCGCCGGACGGAAGTCAGTGTCTCATCAAACTGCCGACCACGCGTATCGGCGGGAACGGATTTGTCTTCCAGCTGTACAAGCTGAGCACCCGAGAGCTACTCACAGAGGTGAATCTGCACTACAACCACGCTCTGTTCGTGTTTGACCCACGCTTCTGCTCGTCTCGCATCGCCGTGACCAGCTTCGTGGAAAATGAGGACAACAGCCTGAGCCTGGTACGCATGCCCTCGTGGGAGGTGGTCAGCACCAACTCGCGGGTCGACGACTTCAACTCCAGCCTCAACCCCAACCTGAAGGACATCCGGTACTCACGGGACGGACATCTCATCTTCGCTGTCATGATCACAAGCGGATGTCACTGCAAGGAGAAGAAGGCGCGACGCTTCCAGCCCATTGATGTCAGCATCTACGTGTTTGACGGTGACTTAGCACACACTTTGCATTGCGTCCAGTACCATCGGTACGCCTGTGGTCAGCACTCATGCCTAGTCAACTACATGCCTGTGTTTTCTGAATGTGGAAGCCGCATGGCCATTGTCCTCAACGACCTGGAGACGCCCATAGATCACGTTCAAATTTACAAACTGCCCATCAGAGGCAATTTACAGAACCGCTGCCGCATCCGCATCCTTCAGAGTTTCCCTCCTGAGACCATCAAGAAATTGCCCTTGCCGCGCCGTCTCATCAACTACTTGCGCTTCCAGCCGGACTATTTGTGAAGAGTTTTCCCCCATCCCCAAGTTTCCCCACACGCAGTTATCTCCAACAGGAGCTGGCTGGTGTGGATGTTTCCAGCAAACAAGTCGACCTGTCTTGCCATGGATGGCGTTATCATCCTTGTTGCCCCAGAGGGCAATGTGGACTTTTGTGGGAGGGAAACACTTTCTCCTCAGTCCTCGGGCGATGGTGAACAAGAGGTTTTCAAACTGCAGGGGTATTGCTGCAGTCTGAAGTCAAGAAAACAACCAAGTGCCATTTTATTTGTGGGACTTGAAAGCCTCTGCGAGATGTTTTATGCTGGCAAGCAGCTGGAGAAAAAAATTAAGGTGCCCCAATACGTACCTTGGTGGATGTAAACAGCCTGAGGTAGTCAATGGCAAACTGGACTAACTTTTCGAAACCTTTTTGACTAATCTATCGAAAAGAATAGTAGAACGAATTTTTTCTAGGGAGAAATTGTTCCTTTGAGAACAAGATATTAGCTACTGTCTACCTGCTTGTTAATGATGCAATGTTGGTGTCTGTGTTGGTAGCTTGCTGAAATAGTCTTTTTCATGTGACAGTAATCTCTGTTCTAGGATATATATATATATATATATATATATATATATATATATATATATATATATATATATATATATATATATATATATATATCTGGTACCAAGCAGTCAACTTTCGTGGCTACATCACCTCCTCATACTTTTAGATGCTTTCCTAATTGTCAGAGGTCAGCTGATCAACTGTTTTCAAACATGTTTATATAATCTGCTACATCAAACACCAGAAAGTTGACAAAAGATTCGACAGTTATTTCACAATGATGACAATGCACCGTTTGTAAGTTTTTTTAGGCCATCTGACCTGACTGGCCTCACGTGATCAGCTATGTAATTTAAAAGGTGTCATTCTTGAACGAATAGAATTGGGAATGTCCGCCCTGTACCTCCACATTGCCTAACTTTTTTCATACTCTGATCGAGAGCTAGAAGACATGGTGCTGACTTGAATTGATGACCTAGATTTGTACGGGAGTCCTTTTGTGGCCTGTTCTTTCTCGTAGGTCGAGTCATTTTGCTGTTTCATATTTCCCGGCTTCAGCTCACCCGATATTGTAAGCCTCCATTCATGTATCCGATTCCTCACCGAATTGTTCTTCCCTGCTGGCAAACAGGTTCTCCTTGGGAGACACACCTCATGTCTTGACCTGTTTGAGCTGATCTTTCAGTCATCTTTCAACCCGCATGTTTTCCCGCATTGTCACGATCATAACATACTTTCCTAAGTCATTTTTTTCTGGATTTGTAGTTCTTGATTTGGCTAAAACGTCTATTACTTGCTTCGAGTCATCAATGGAGCATGGATTTCTTTCATGTTCTCTAAATCCAACCATTGTAACATTTTTTAAATTTTCACTTTGCTCTAAAATGGCGTTGATTTAGGTGTTCATTGGGTGTTTTAAAAACGTATTCTCAAAACAAGAAAAAATGACTTAGGCTATTCTGCTATGACTGCGACGTCACATCGCTCTTGTTGGACTAATATTCTTCCGTTCTACCGCTGATTTCTCACTGAGATCTTCATGCTTCTTCCCAGAGGGTTGTTCTTTTGGTCAGTTGCTTGTGCTTTCACAAATTTGGTAATGTTCACATCTTCATGATCAATTTTACATCCTGGAGCAGACCTTGATCCTTATCGTCCACTGCCCCCCCCCCTTCTATAGCTGCTCAATCATCATTGACGTTGCAGAAAACTCTGCAAAAATTAGTGGGCGCACAACTATTAATTTTTTCAGTATTTCAACCTAAAGCCTTAGCGCAGTCGGGTCTTCAATCTCTAGACTTGATATTTGATTTCATTCTGGTGGTGTTTGTTTTTTTTATTTTAGGCGTTTAAAACATTGTTTGCTGTGTTATTGGCATCATATTTATTATTTGTGGCTGTAATGTTCTGTTGGACTGTGATTTTTCCCCTTTTGTAAAGGTAAACACGAAACGTGTTGACGAATTAACACCTGTCCCATGCGATGTTACTGTATGCTATTATAATTTCATTCCCTTGTGATAAAGATAATCAGCTGATAGTGGGCACAGAACCTGTTTACATTCTTCCAGCTGTGCAAAGTTGTCAGTTTGATCTTAAGCTGGCATGCAAAGAAGGGACATGAAGTTAATATGCTTTATATATTTGAAGATTTGAATTCGACATCAGTGCCTGGAAGTCTAGTCTTCACCCTTAAAAAAACACTGAACTGGTCGTATTATAGATATACAGTCGAAATTGTCTAAGATGGCCACCCGTTGTCGTGAAGAAAAGTGATTGGTTTAGACAGGTGGACATCTTACACAGTGTCATTATAGTGTTTGAAAAACGCAAGGGGGGACAGGAAGTGGCCGTTTGTACAGGTGGTTGTCTTGGACACGTGTCCGTCAGAGCAGGTTCAACTGTAATTCATTTTTTGTCTGTTCATTGCCTGCCGCTTTCGAAGTTACTTGTGTAGACATGTTGAAGAAAGGTGAAGTTGTTTGTCCACACATCGTTTGTTGTAACCAGAGACACAGCAACGAGGAATAATTTCTCGGAACTGAAAAAATGTTGACTTGTAGCTAGTGCTCACCAACAAACACCTGGTTGCATTCTGTGTTCAGAACTTTCTGTAAGGCCCTGCTGGCTCTCCACTGATATGTGTGCTTTTTGTGTACTAATGTTTACTCGTATTATACAATGATAAATGTGTTAGATTTAGTCACTGTGGGAAACTTTATTGTATAGCGGAGATATGGATTAGGGAGACAAGTTTATCCTTTTAAAAGGGTTTTTACTTTGTGACTGAGTTATAGACTTCCTCAATTCGAAAGAATCAGAATTGGGTCATTCTTTTCCTTCGTTTTTAGGACATTTTTTTTCTTTCTCAACTAAAGACATTCACTTTTTGGTGGAGTAAGTCTTTGCACAGTAAAGCAAATGAAAATACTTCAGTGTTTATCTATGTGCATGCTACATTAATTGGGACTGGGCTTTTATAAACAAAAAAAACAAAAAAAAACAACTAGAAAACTTTTTAAATACCGGCAAGATGAAAATGCTGTTTGGCCATTGTAAAGAATTCCACGTGATTCATAGTCTATTGCCTAGTTAATGGCACAACATTATGATCACTGTGTCTTAATCAAGTTCAAATGCTCCACGTTTGCCTCTTGCCAGAGCAGAATGAAACTGTTTCACTATTCTATGAGATGCTAGATTAGCAACGGATTTTGCACTGACAAGCTGCCTACGGTAAAGTTCAACCATTTACTGAAGATCATTCCTAAAGACTATGTGTGGGGTTCAAAGTTTTCCGGTTTGAGAAATGTCATTTTTGTAATTAATTTCACAGACAGCCATACCAAGCCTTCCTGGTGACTGGTTGTTTTTCGGTCACCCTTGTAAAGCTGCAGCAAACTGTTCTACATCAAACATTCTCACACAAGACGATCTAAGCAATCTACTCGGTCAGGTGCCATGGTGTATAGGCTCATACAGTTCATATGCCACCCTCTTCAGTTATCTCTACATTTTGTGAACACCACAAGTGCAATATAATGACATGAGTGGGCAGTCTGCTATTTTTAACAACAGATCATGAATGTGTATGGTGCTTTTTTAAAAAGAGGAACACATAATTATGTCCAGCAATTTTGTGCCAGTAAGCTGAAATGTATCTAGAGAACTTGTGATTTATTTAGTTATCATGTATGAGGGCCCACCTACGATCACGGGTGGTGAAGAATACTTTTTATTTCGTCCATGGAAAGTATAAGATCCTTGAAGCACATGTTTTTTTAAGGAAATATAGTGGAAAACGTTGTACTGTAATTGTCCATAAATAAACAACTGGTTCCTTGAGATTGGGGTGTTTTTAACACTTCTCGCACGTTTTTGACTGAGCGAAGGAAGGTATCTTAAAATAGCACAAACCTTGGACAAAGTGAGTGAGTTCCATTCTCGTTCAAAGTTAGTTCTGTTTATTTACAGATGATATTGTCATTTTAGAACCTTTGTCCTTCAAGGATGTAAAGCAATGACAGGTGATGTCATGTTTTTTGTTTGTTTTGTTTTTTGTTTTTGTTTGGTATATGAGAGCGTAGTAGTTCTAATGTTGCTTCACATAGCTGACAACTTGAGTTATAAACACGAAATCTACTTTATAACCTTTACTGTATGATATGTGAACACTGGGCAATATTTTCCTTGTGTAATGACAATGCCCTTATGATTCATGGTGGTGACTTTTCCCCACAAGAAGAAGGGCCTGCGACACTGTGTGCTAGTCAGTAGCTGTCCCCGGCTTGAATGTTCATGATGATGAATAATGTATGTATAAATAACTCCCTGTTAACAACGTCCTGCTCCCACAGCCCCTTATTGGAGACTGCTGCCTGATTCCTTCAACTTCTTTTAAATAAGTGTTTTACGGCTCTTGCAATACAATTAGGCCATATACGTGCCGAAGAGTTTAGATGTTACAAGAGTAACAAACAAACAACAACAAAAATGAAAAAGGAGAGAAGGAAGATAGTTGTTTTATTTTTATATAAGAAATAAGGAGCAAACCTCATTAAAACACACGCCAGCCTCCTACCCTTCAACATCAAGAGAGTATACTGACAGAAAATTGTAAGCTTTAGTCGTTCACTCATATAGTTGATAGAACTGATTGTGTGGGTTCTGTACTCCTTTGATCAAAGTGAGATCCTTTAAGAAGTAGGATCTTCGATAAATCTGTGACGCCCTAATAACATCGTCCAGCTTCCATGTCTCGATGAGACTATTGCCTATTCTTTCAAGAGTATATCCCGATGTAAAACATCAAGCGTTCGTAATATTAATATAATGGACGATTTTATTATATATATGGATTTAAAGCCCCCTTCAACACTACCAAGTTTTGGAACAAGCTGGACCTCCAAATTTAACGTTTTTCTTCGATAGGACTGATCCAAGTCGGAGGAGAGCCATGATAGATTGCCAACCAGCCAATCTTCTGAATGCCCCATTATGGAATCGAACCTGGCTCATCTGCAACATAGCCTAGCATGAAAACAACTACTGAGCTTATGGGGTGCCCCCTTCAAGCTATGTTCTCTGTGGGATAGAAAAAAGACTTTTGAACATCATTTCTCTCATGCTCAGGCCCCTTTTGAAATAAAGAAAGATTTAGATACGTGTCTTTGCTAATGTCTGTGAGTGCGGTATAGAGAAAGGAGAAATGACTGAAATAGTGTTTTGTGTACTGCTGTTTTGATGAAACAACCGAAGGGTGTGTTTGATACCTTTGATATTACGAACTTTCACTGGATAGGGTAAGTCAGTATTCTGTAGAGATGCACCTTTAGGATCTTTTTTGTCTGGTCTTTCTCTCAGGTAGATTTTGAACATTTTGATGTACCTCAATCTCACACGAGTCTGTTTGTGGGTCTGAGTAGGCCTATTTTATGGCCGGTGCACTTTGTAGTAGGCTATTACAGATCCAGTGTATAAATAGCATACCTCCATATGTGTGGCATAGTGGTGGAATCAGGTGCTCGCTAAAAGAATGGAATCGAAAGAACCGGTATTTTCATCAAACATTTTGTTTTTGGCTCGCCACCTATCATTTCCCTTTAAAAACACATTTGAGCGTGAATGTTACTGAAAAACTTAGATCAAAGTGGCAATAAATCTAGATTTGCAGTTTCCAAATACACCACAGCTTTGGAAGTCGCCTTACTTATATGGCTATTTTTCGGTCACTTTACATCTGATACCAGGCGAGCCCGGCGTCCTCCAATCGAAAATGTCTCAACTTAGATTCAAGATGGATGGGAGATTCAAGATGGATGGGTATTTTTTCATCGAAAGCAAGAAGAATGAACAGGCTTTGAGATGATACCAATAACTCAATACTCAGTATGTCCCGATATTGACAAGTGACTGATTCCACCACTTCGTGATACATTGGTGTCTCACAGACTTTGGGTATAATGTAATGAATGCAAGATGTTGAATTTGCTTTCTGTAATGACTCGATATCTACTCGGTGGTTCTGCTTACTATGTTGTCTTCCCCTCTGACCTATGTATTCCCCCCCCTCCCTTCCTGCCCCCCCCCCCCCCCAAAAAGGCAACAACAAAACAATATCAACAAATAAACCCTTTTCCTTTCCCAAACCAGCAGCTCTCACCTTCTATCTCTTTTTAACGCCAACTATTTCTCGGACCAGCACCCCCCCCCCTCTCTCTCTTCTCAGCCCAACCCCTCCTTCCGTCCCCTTCTCAACTCACAACTTACACCGATTCCTCTTTAACGCTAACCCTTTCTTAACCAGCACCCCTTTCTCCCACACCTCCAACCCTTCTTCCCTCCAGCCTTCCCGTGGCTAGGCTAAGCTGTGTTCATGCGTGGCTCTTGTGTTGAATGTGCCATGCACTGCTCATGTGGGACGCGCCACACTCACAAATAAACTGTGACAATATCAACGCAGTTCGTCTTCCTGTTATTTCTTTGTTTTCTGGTTTTATTTCAGTCTGTTTTTCTTATTGTTTGTTTGTTTTCTGGTTTTATTTCAATATACAGTGGAGTCCACTCATAACAAGTCCTGAAACAACGAGAAGTCTGTTATAAAGACACTATTCTAAAACCCCGTTTTATCTACTTCTTTATCTTTGTAGATAAAATACTGCTATTGCGCCATCAGATTGTCACGTGAGTTGGTTTTAACGGAATATTGCTGCTGCTGTGCACAGTGTACAGACCAATTACGCTTATTATAAAACCGTGCCAGTTGAGAAAGTTGTTGGTGATCTAGCAAAACAAAGAATGGGATAGCCCACGCGAACCAACAATGAAGGCCGGAGCGAATGAGAGAGGAGAGTGTGGCATGCGCAGACAAGCAGAACGCATCGCGTGATAGGCCAGCCCAGTCTAGATTATCTAGGCATACCGAGCCTCTCACTTCTCTGGTGCGGGATGGAGAGATCACAATGCTGTGATAGATGGAGTGAATGTGTGACGTGCGCAAGCAGACGCAACGCACCACAGGGTGTGATGGGGTGGTGGACAACCAAGGATTTTAGTAAACTCACAGCGGGCGAGTTAGCCTTGAGCCAAAGCCCCTTCTTTCTGATCGCCAACGCCGAGCTGTCAACATTGTTAGAGTTAGAGAAAGAAACCTAATTCGATTTTTGATCAAGTAAGACCTAGAGATCATGTTGAACAGATCATCATCAGGGGAAAAACAAAAAGGAATAAACAGAACACCAAACTCATCATAGATTAGGCCTACTTTACTATTTCCCTTGAATTTATTACTGGATCCCTTGTAACGAGAATCCTGCTATAACGGACATTTCGCACCGGTCTCCTCCCTCTCGTTATAACAGGATTCCACTGTATATGTCTTTCTTATTGTTGGTTTGTTTTTTGTTTTTATTTCAATCTGTGTTATGGGTGGTTTTGTCGGGTTTTCTGAGGTTGTTTCCTCCTCTTTACCTATCCACCATCTATCGGCCTTAGATATCTCTCTTCCTTTTTCTCTTTTTATATTACTCTCTAGCTACATCTCTAATCTTCGGCACGTATGGCCTAGATCTATCTGTTTTGCGAGTGCTGTAATACTCTTACAGAAACTTACAAAACAAAAAACTATAACTTAGATTTGCACACTGAGGACATGAGTTTGATTCCCGAATGAGGGAGTTGGTTTATTGAGTAGGCCTACCTCCATCTGCGTGCTGGACAATTGTATCACTCTCATCTCAGGCTAGCCCTGACATGACCTGAATCGTACCGATGATGACATAAACATTTACACACCATCCCGGGGTGGTGTTACTGGCTGAATGTCTTTAGTCCATTCCCAAAGCGCGGGGGGGGGGGGGGGGGGGGGGGACGACATTAACATCTCGAGTTCTTATGAACAGTAGAATTGTAATAGTAAATGGGCTGATTCATCAATGTCATGCTCATAACTGTGCCTGAACTGCAACAGTAAACTGCTGCTTTTTATTTCCTAATGTTTACTATCGTCATCTTTCCTCTACTTCTTTTGTATGTTTGTCACACTCTTGTGACCCGCTATTTCCGGGGTACGTTGATTGTTGAAGCAGACTTTGTGCTGTTGAAGCTACAGAAGTGAGCAGAGTAAGTCTGATTCCCTGTGTAAGGACTTCTCTGTTGACATCCACCCCTTGGCGCTCATATTACCTTATGCAGTTGCGAGCGCCGTAAAACCTCTACTAAAATTAAAACTAAAAACATTTACAATCATTCACAAAGCATCATCATCATCAAGTGCCAGATACCAGTGTCTGTGGTGTAGCAGTTTGGCGCTTCACTTTTGCACGCAGGAGACCAGAGTTCGATTCCGGAGTGGGGAGAAAACCTTTATTGAGTATCTCAGTTTTTTCTGCTGGGATGTTAATAATAATGAGAGCATTTATTGTATCCCGCCTTTCCTCACAACATGGGCCCAAAGCGCACATAGGAGATTAAAAACGCATTCATACTAACAGTGTTAGTAACACCATAAAAATTCATCGTGTGCGCACTTTTTGACAGCAACATTCTTTCAGACAATAAAAAATGCTCATACAAAGAGGCAAAGGTACTGTCCATTAATTAAAATATTTCTTAAATAGATGTGCTTTGAATCCCCTTTAGAAGGTATCAAGTTTTATTTCGCTTTTCAAATCATGAGGGAGAGTGTTCCAAACTGTTGGCCCACTCTCACCATATTTCTTCAGTGACACACGAGGTGTTGAAATTAGTCTAGAGCCACTGGATCTTATTCTTAGTTCACGTGATGGTGTGTATGGTACAATGAGTTCTTGAATGTATGTGGGGGACTGGTTAGTTTGACCTTTGAAGCATAGTAGGGCTAACTTATTCAATTCTCACTTTCAGTGGAAGCCAATGGAGCTCTTTAAGTAGGGGAGTCACATGATGGCGTTTTGATTGCTTTAATACTAGCCTGGCAGCATTGTTTTGAATGCGTTGGAGCCTTGCAATTTTTTCTTCGGGTAGGTCAGCGAACAGTGAATTGCAATTATAATCAATGTTATTTATATACATCAGGGCCAGAAGTCTACCTTCTAAATTAGAATTACAAAAACTATCAAAGGATCTGAATTGCGTCTATTGGACGGGCGTCTGTGGTGTAGCGGTAAGGCGCTTTGCTGTCGCACGCAAGTGACCTGAGTCCTGTTCCCGAGATTTGGACGAATTCTTATCGAATACATCTGTCTTTCTGCTGGGACGTTGTATCCCTCTCAGCCCGGGTTTGCCTTGACAGGCAGTGTTGGAAACCCGCCTCGTAAATGATATATAAACTGTGTCGATAGGGGCGTAAAAACACCAACATTAAAAAACAACAGACGATCACGGGACCCGAATCGTGTCTCTTGGCCACTGGAATATTTCTTCTCTGGCCAATGTTCAGTTTGAGCATAAAGTGTTCAATTTGCAAAACAAGTTTCGCTGTGTTCAGTATGGCATTAGACTTTGAAATATTTTTATAGACCCTATTTGAAGACATGTCAGCACCACAATAAACCGCTTACACATCGCTACCCTTGAATTACAAAGTTGTATTTGCTGGGAACCTGGTTTTGAGAAACCTGACGTTAAAAATATTTTTAGTTTCACTTCATGACAAGCTTTTTAAAATCGAATTCTTTGAATATCTTGATAACGTATCCGAATAATCTTATGATTTTGATAGAGCAGATAGAACATATTTTGGTTTCTTAGTAACTCAGATCGGCCAAAACTGTCCGAAACACTAGGATATACTATACTAAGGTAGCGACGTTTTTATGGCTTGGGTTTTAAATACAGTGGATTCGGTTTTCGGATCGGCTTTCGGCACTTTTGCCGCTTGATGTCGTTTTCGGCTGACGTAAGACCGAGGAAGCGTAAAAAGTGCTCTAGATTTCTTTGGGCTCGCGGAGTACTCCCTGTTTTGTCTCGTTTCGGGTTTCGTTTTAAAAACCTTTTCGTATCAGATGGTCGAAATGGAAGGTCGAGGGAGAAACTGAAAACCGAATCTACAGTGCTTGAGCCTTTATAAAGATGGTATGTTACTTTTTAAAAGGAATGACACACTAAACAAAGAAGCAGAAACACCCCTTTCCACCACACCTCCAAGTAATGGAATCAAGAAATTTTAGGTGCACTGGCTCTGGGTCTACATTGAAGTTCCTTACTCAGCTACTTTAGGGGGCAGTCCCTGAGATCATTTGTTTGATAACTTACTGGGCTTTGATAATAATAATAATAATAATAATAATAATAATAATAATAATGACTTATTATTACATGTAATAATTGCATTTCATAAAGTGCATATCCACGCTCTACAGCATGCCCTATGCGCTTTACAATCATTATCACCCCAGCAGACCCTAGAACACTCAGAAACATTTTCGACCTTCCGTGAAGTATACGGTGCGAGCTGCGGATTGCATGCACTACAATACTAACAAACTGACAAGATCTTCCGCTGTCTATAGCTGTGGACCCATTCCCACCTCCGTGTAAAGTGCCTATCCCAAGGACACAACGTCGGGACCGCGGCTCGAACCCCCGAACCCGCAGCCTAACGATTACGATTACGAGTCCGGTAGCCTAGCCACTAGACTACCGACACCACGCCACTTGATGATGCCAATGATGATGATGACCAGGGTTCAAGTCTGGAGGCCATCATAGGATGTTCGTGAAGTTCGGTTGGTTGCGTGATCCAATTGAGCCTCAATTTTCTTAACAATTACAATTGAGCCTCACTTTTCTTTCAAAAGCAAAACTTTTTTTTTTTCAGTTTAAATTTTCAGAGTCAAGGTAGGCCTACTGCAATAATCTCCCATTTTCTTAATTTCAATTGGTGTCAAACGTCCCTGTGAAACATATCAAATACTATGGGTGATTTTAAACCCTTTGTCAATTAAAAAAAGAAGATCGTTTAGGAGGCGGACATCGTCCCAGCAGAGAGACGGAGCCACTGGATGTTTCTCCCCACACCGGTATCAAACTCAAGCCTTCAGCTTGCGATGGCGAAGTGCCTTACGCTACACTGCAGCTATGGGTGGGCTTTTCTAATACATGTACAGAATCTCTTTAAAAACATACGTGTATTTTATAACAAATTGCAATTCATGTGACAAATACATGTAGATCTAGTCCTGAACCCTCAAGATCTTCCTCTCAACCCCCATCTTGCAGATGCTTTGGTGCATAATGTACCAACGTCGTAGCCATTCTGGTCGAATGCTTGGAAACATTTGATCGCACAATATAATATAGCTCGGTTGCAATGCCGAATTAGGGAGCTGATCACCATGGTTACCCCCTCCCCCCTTCCAAAGTAAACTGATGACCTTGGTATAACCCCCCCACACACACACACACACACACACATACGCGCGCGCCTCATCCCCTAACTGGGCGTTCTTGAACGTGAATTGTTCTGTGTGTTTTCAAGGCTTTTCGCTTATATTAGCTAACTTATTTCAGGCGCGGCCATATTCAGGCATATTCTGAAGTTCACCTTTTGAACCAGTTTTACTTAAATTTGTTGAAACAACATTTTCAAGGCTGTTAAAAGTAACACAAAAGGGGAACCTTACAAAAATTAAAACAAAATTCTAACCAACAATATCAGGTAGTCCACGATTGGTAACAGTCAGACTATTGTTCATAATGTATATTACGTTTGTGACTGGTGGTATGTTTGAGAGCGAAGGCATAATATTGGTGTGTATATGTGTACAGATGTGTGTGAGAGAGTGTGTGTACAGGTATGCGTGTGTGCATGTCTGCCAGGACCAACTCAGGCTGATAATAATAATAGATACAGCGTCCTAACAGAAAGACCGAGATACACGTACTCGATAAAAGTTACTCCCACGTGGAAACTGAACTCATATTTTCAGCATGCAACGGCAAAGCGCTTGATTGTTACCCACAGAGGCTAGTTTGGGAGAAAAGGGGGGACCCGGAGTAGAGGGACCAGGGGTTGGATTTGGGTTGTGTCTGGCGATAGGATTGAAAAAATAGACAAGGGTGGGGGGAAATGATGAGTGGTTACTTTGCACAATAAACCCTGTTCTGCAATCGCCTTTCGCAGTATACTTCATTGCAGGCACACATACGTATGCAATATCCACATATCCACCTTCAACAGTGTGATAACTCTACATATCGTTATAAAGTTGTTGCAATCAGGGTCAAAGAGGAATAACCAGCAATCTAAAACTAATAGTATAGTGATAATAGTAGTAATACATGAATTAGTTCCCTTACTATTGGCTGAAGGCGCCAATGTCTCCGTTTGTCTGGAAGTGGAAGATGTACAAATTTTGGATGTGTTTTGAGAATACCAGAAAGAAGATTGTCCTATCAGAAATATTCTTGAAACCAAATGAAACAAAGAACAGAGACAGACCAACAAGCAGTATCAGGAATGAGGCAGTCATCCAGGAAAAGCTAGAACTAGAAGTGGCCAGGGAAAGACAAGCGTGGTGACAACTGCTTCTATGCCTTGTGGACATTACGGTACGAGGGAAGAGTTGGTAGGTAATGATTTTGTTTACTTCTTTCACTTTCACAGTAGGCCTACAATGTATTGATACTGTCAAACTAGGAGAAAGGGTGGAGTGAACTATGAACGAATCATGCCGCTTTCCGTAAACTCCCTCCATTTAACGTTAACATTGTTGTCCCTCTCTATGTTCTCCTATTTTTAGTTTTATCTTTCATCCCAGCTCTTTCCAACACTAACTACAATATTTGTGAGAAATTCATTCACTCTTATTCACAAGATTCTACGTAGATGTTTTACAATCGGTTGCCATAAAAGAATGATTGGAGTAGTTACTTATGATAATAGCAGCACTTCTGTTTTGGGAAATAACTATTACAAGGTTAACTTTTTCAGCCAATTCATCGTTTCTTTGTTGGATTTTTCTGGGGGGGGAGGGGGGGGGGCTGGAGTTGGATTTTTTTTCTTCTTCTGGGGAATAGTATGTTTCTGTTTTAATGTTATCTTTAATCTATAATTTCTTGGGGTTTTTTAAATTGCATTTCATGCACTTACAAAGGATAAGGGGCAATTCGTCTTGTAAGAACCTAACGATTACACCATACCGGAGTCGGTGGTGTAGCGGTTTGGCGCTTAGCTTTTGCACGAAGGAGGCCTGAGTTCGAGTCTATTTTTAATCTAGTATCTCGGTCTTTCTGCGGAGATGCTGTTTTACATTATATAAGCTAAGCGAGCAAGCAATTGCGTATAATATTACTACTGTACCTTATGCCGTTCGTCTTAAAATTAAAACGTCTTCTGTGAAATACCTTTTGACAAAATTCGCCTATTTATTTCAGATATTGGCACTGAATATGTTGGCTATGATTAACATTGTCTAAATAGTTTTAAAAGAAAGATGCTTTGCATTTGTTGTCTAAACAGGTTATCAAAATAGTTTTCATTCGACCAAACAATTTAAATAATTCCAAGCAGTTTCCTGTTTATTTTAGTCAAGTTAATTAGAGACAAATTTCAACTGAACAACAGCTTGAATATTCATTTTTCCCTTGAGCCAGACTTGAAATTAATAAGGATACGCGAAATGAAAGCCTGTTGTTATAATCGGCAATCAATACGTTCACACAAGCACACGCACACAAATGCTTTGGACCATGCGACAAATGGAAATTTCGAATTTTCAGAATTTACTGGAGAGATATTAGATTCTTTTAGTCCAGTTACAAATAGTGATATTTTAAATTGTATTGATGGGTCAACCATAAAAACATGTGACCTTGACCCAATGCCTGCTCATGTACTCATAACCTGTATTGATATGTTGTCCTACCTCACATTACACAGGCACAGTATTTAATACTTTCAAACAAGCTATTGTAAAACCTTTATATTGAAAAAACCCGGGCTTGATAAAAATGAATTAAAAAAATATCGACCAGTTTCGAATTTGCAATTCGTCTAAAAAATTCTAGAGAAGACTGTTTTAAGTCGAGTTTTGGCTCACATGAGAAAAAAAATGGTCTTGAGGAAATTTACCAATCTGTCTATAAAACTCATCATAGTACCGAAACTGTGCTTTTAAAAGTAACGTCTGATTTATTGGATTCCGTTGATAGAAAAAACATCTGTCTTTTAACTCTTTTGGATCTCTCCGTAGCTTTTGACACAATTGACCATGCTACATGTATTCTACTCACAAGACTTGAGCGCTCATTTGGATTATCGGGTACTGTGCTTTCCTTTCATGGTTTAAGTAAGTCATATTTACTAGAAAGAGTTCAGTCAGTGCAAATTTAAAATAGTTTTTCAAAGCAGGCCAGGCTCGATTATGGAGTTCCACAGGGGTCCGTTCTTGGACCAGTGCTCTTTACACCATATACACAGCCCTTAGCAAGCATTTTACAAAATCAAGGATTGAATTATCATTTTTATGCCGATGATTCCCAAATGTATGTTAATGACACCATTCAAGATCTGCCAAACATGATTTCTATCACTAAACAATGTTTTATGAAATTAAAAAGTGGATGACAGTAAACAAATTAAAACTAAACGAAGAAAAGACAGACATCATTCTTATAAAAAATCCACGATTAAATAAAGATCTGGAAAGTGTCAACTTTGATTTATATGGGCATATGACATCTAGTTAAGAAGTTGTCAAGAATCTCGGTGTATATACTGACCACCACTTATCATTGGGTTCGTTTGTAGGATCTCTGTCCAAATCCCTTTATTTTCAACTGAGAAGGATAGGCCTAGTTCGGAAGTACTTAAAAGAAGAGACCAAAAAAAACACTGGTAACATCTCTTATCCTATATCTAGATTAGACTATTGTAACTCACTCCTAGCAGGTCTGAACAAAAAATATTTGAATCGTTTACAAGTAATTCAAAACAATGCCGCTAGACTGATAATAACTTAGATTTTAAAAAACGAGACCATGTCACTCCATTATTAAAAGAACTGTATTGGTTCCCTGTAAAAGAAAGAATTATATTTAAAATCTGCGTCATGTGTTTCAAATGTGTAAATAAAACTGCTCCTTTTTATCTACAAGAACTTATCAGTATATATTTATAAACCAGGGAGAAATCTAAGATCATCAAACGATAACACCCTACTTGTGACACCAGTAAAATTATACAAATCATAATATGGTGAGAAATCTTTCTCATATCTTGGTTCATTTATGTGAAACATATTACCCATGAAACTAAGACAAATAAAAGCACTTGATAGCTTCAAAAGACATCTTAAACATTTTCTGTTCCTACAGGCCTATCCTTCATAAGCTTTTAACGTTATTTTTCATAATACATATTATAGATGTTCTGTTCCTATGTCTGGATGAAAATAGTTTGTGCGTGTGTGTATTTGTGTGAATATATATGTGTGTGTGTGTGTGTTTGTGTGTGTGTGTGTGTATGTGTGTGTGTGTGTGTGTGTGTGAGTGTGTGTGTGTGTGCATTAATATAATACATATTGCATTAGAAGAAAGGAAGTAGGCCTAGTAAGAAAGGTTTTTGAAAAATGGGTATTCCAATGTAAAAGCATTGAGCTACTTTTTAGGAAATGCGCTATATAAATGTTATAAATATATTATTATTATTATATTAATAATTATGTTTTCTTTTCGACTGCACTGCTATAAAGTGGGTCTGCGTTGTAAGTACGCTAATTTTGGCTTGCAGCTAGCGAGGCAGAAAAACACCCTTCGTCACGGGAAGAACTACCTTTCAATATTATTACAATGTTACAACTTTGAAAAAAAATTATATGAAAAGCTAACATGAATTATGACTTTTCTTTGGCGCTGGGCAACGATTCTCGTTTGGCTCTCAACTTGCTGAAGGAGTAGCCTAATCGATTTTGTGACTATCACCATACAATCACACTTATCTTCGAATTCGATTTCACGAATTCTACGTGTGTCTATTGAGTGCAGTGAAATAAAAAGGATGGGTGTGTGTGTGTGTGTGTGTGTGTGTGTGTGTGTGTGTGTGTGTGTGTGTGTGTGTGTGTGTGTGTGTGTGTGTGTGTGTATACGGTACTATTTTAAAGGAAGTTTTAAGACGGAGGGAAAATGGGAAGGGTGCTAAAAATTATAATAGATCAAGTCAATATTACTTCTATAGCTCATGTCCACCAAGACTAAAACAATAATAGGCCTACTACAAAAAAACACGATCACTCTACTGTTGTAATAACGATGATTTCTCTCCCCTTCCGCTCTCCCCTCCCACTCTATCTCCTTCACTCCTTCCTTATCTTTTTTCTCTCTCTCTCTCTCTCTCTCTCTCTCTCTCTCTCTCTCTCTCTCTCTCTGGGTGTCTGTCTGTCTCACTGCCTTTCTCTCTTTTCGTAGAGAAGTTGGCAATGTGTTCTGAGACTGAGAGGAGGGGATATGGTGAGGAAAAGCGTATCCTCCGAGTTTTTTATATATATTTTTTTTAGGTTGGAGTTTTGTTTATTCATCTGGTTATTATTTCTTTAAAGTTTTAATTTAATTCATACATTATAATTTTAATTTGTTTTAATCTAACTTTACGGGGGGAGCAGAGGAGGCGGGGATTATAGTATTTGAGGTTATGGCTATCACCGTACTGACAGAAGTCGTTTATATATTCCATTTCATAGATGCTCTGTCGAGTGTCTATTGAGTGCATTAAGGTGGATGGGTCAGATATGAGTGTAAAAGACGATTTCAGTTCACGTGCGTATTTTCATGGCCAAGGTCACCTCCCCCATCTTACTTCTTTCTTTACTCCCGATTCTATCTATCTACTATCTATCTATCTATGTGTGTGTGTGTGTGTGTGTGTGTGTGTGTATGTGTGCATCTGTGTGTCACCACCCTCTCCCTTATCTGTGGCGGCTCAGAACTACAGACAGTCACAAGGGGCCGAAAGGACATTTAGAAATAAAAGTCACACATAGAAGAAATATTAAAATGACATTCAAGTGCGTGATCAGAACTCACCTACACACAAATATAAATAAATACCCTCAGCCCCCTCTGAAAACTAACAATAACAACAACAACAAAGCATCAGTAACCAAAACATAAAACAAAACAACGACGTATTATCAATAAATAAATACGCATCAATCAACTAACAAACTGTCAGTTCTTAATGAGTATTTTGTAGATGTGAATGACACTTTCACCAGTGCTTGCCAAACTGGGCGACATAGATCTAACCCACACGTGGGTCATTTGGTAATTTTGGAATTATTTTATGCCATGCTTGGAAATACAAAGGACTTGTCTGTCGGAGAATTTTTGTCACTTAAAGGCGACAAAAGTTAACGGTGGCTGTAACAAAAAGTTAACAAACACATAAGCAAGAACAGAGCCATTGAGCAAGACTGTCTGTCATGCTTCTAAAACAGCAACACGCTAGACCGAGATCCTTTGCACTCGAGAATTCTGGGTA
Organism: Aplysia californica; assembly: GCF_000002075.1. NCBI lineage: Eukaryota > Metazoa > Mollusca > Gastropoda > Aplysiida > Aplysiidae > Aplysia > Aplysia californica. Next base: position 450,859 of record NW_004797758.1, read on the forward strand.
AAAATTGAACGACGCGGGCCGGACACGCCATTTCTGACAGACGCCATCTTGTTGTATGCTGACATTTTGCTTGTTCTCTCTGACATTTTGGTGTTTGACGGCTAGTTGCGCTGTGACAGTTGATAGAAAGTTTACACAAGTGTTGCTTTGAATTACAGTTTACACCAGTGTTGTTTTGCTGCGTTTTCCTGTCGTTTACAAGCTTCAGTCGAGTCAAAGAGTCCGGTGTCTTCACTGACCGAGGTTCTACTACACTGGTAGGTAAAATTTCTACACTAATTCGTATCTAGATATTATCTGAGGTGGTTTTTTACGAGGTCATGTTCCATTATGTCTTTCTTCATACAAGTAAAACTCTGCTATTTGATATTATATATTCAACAGTTATTTCTGTCTATTTTCTCTCATTTTATTCGACTGTGAACACAGTTCTCTGTTATACGCCCTGATCTTTCTCTGGGCCACACAGGCTGCCAAGCCTCCTTTCCTGTCTCTCTTTTTTTTTCAATCGAACCCCCCCCCCTCTCTCTCTCCCTCTCTCTCACACACACACACACACACACACACACACACACTATTCTCTTTCTTTGTCTCTCAGCTCTCTTTCTCTCTCTTTCTTACCATGTCTCTCTCTCTCTCTCTCGCTCTCTCTCTCTCTGGATTTGATGCTTATGAATGACATTAAGGGCCTACACTAAATAATTTACATGTAGATTTAGAAATTTTCCTCTTTTATTGTGTTAAGATCAGGCACATATAACTTAAGTTCTGTCAAATTTACTAAGGCCTTTAACAAAGAAATGTTCAATTGTCTAGGACAGTGATTACAGTAACAGCTTTCTACATGATACACTCTACTGCACTATCAATAAATGTACCACTACTCCTTCAGGCAAAGTATACTAACTAGATATTGCTTCTACTTTTTGTTTCCGACACATGATTTGTGCCACCTATGTCTTGTATCCATCCCTGAATTATACTTCTAATCTATGAGACTGACATATATATATATGCATGATACAGAATGGTTGCCTTTGACATTGATTCTAATAACCAGTAATACCCAGACAAAGACATTGACACCCATACCTGGTAAGAAAATACTTCCTACACCGATACATTTAATGAGCAACAAATTTCCAGCGACACTGACATCGGTAATATATCGACATTGACATACATAACCAGAAATAAATTACCAAAGATAAAGTAAAGTTGTCCCCGCATC
>NW_004797758.1:453777-456081 GCF_000002075.1 Aplysia californica
CGTAAATGCACCTTGCATTTAAAACGTCCCCAACAGAGGGAAAGCTACAACAAACAGTTTATTGAGTGATCTGAAACTCATCCAACCGAAAATGTAAATTTATATTTCCGCCCCCGCCTCTGGAAACAAAATATCAACAACACCAAAAACAACAACAACCACAAGAGCATCAGTAACCCAAACGTAAAACAAAACAACCAGTTATTAATTGTCAATTACATTAATACGCATCAATCAACCATCAAACTGTCCGTTCTTAATACGATTTTGTTGATATGTGAATGACACTTTCGCCCCTCAGTCTGTTAGCTTTTCTTTCGGTTAGACCAGTGCTTGCCAAACTGGACGACCTAGATCTAGCCCACGAGTTTGTCATTATTTTATGCCATGCTTGGAAAAACTTGTCGGTGGGAGAATTTTAGTCTCTTAAAGGTGGCAAAAGTTAACAAACACATAAGCAAGAACAGAGCCATTGAGCAAGACTGTCAGTCGTGCTTCTAAAACAGCAACACGCTAGACCAAGATCCTTTGCACTCGAGGCTTCTGGGTAAAAACTGAACGACGCGGACACGCCATTTCTGATAGACGCCATCTTGTCGTGTGCGGACATTTTGCTTGTTCTCTCTGACATTTTTGGTGTTTGACGGCTAGTTGCGCTGTGACAGTCGATAGAAAGTTTACACAAGTGTTGCTTTGAGGTACAGTTCACACCAGTGTTGCTTTGCTGTTTTTTCCTGTCGTTTACAAGCTTCAGTCGAGTCAAGAGTCCGGAGTCTTCGCTGACCGAGGTTCTACTACTCTGGTAAGTAAAATTGAACATTTTGTCACTAGATTATGTCTGAGACGGCTTTTTACGAGTTCATGTTCCATTATTTCTTTGTTCATATGACTGAAACTTTGATAGTTGATATATAAATAGTTATTTTATGTCAATTTTCTATCACTGTATTCCATAGTGAACACAGTTCTCTGATAGTGATACACCCCCTGCCATATTTTTCTCTCGGTCACACAGGCCACCAAGCCTCGTTACCTGTCTCTCTTTCTCTCTCTAATCTCTCTCCCCATATTCTCTCTCTCTCTCTCTCTCTCTCTCTCTCTCTCTCTCTCATTCTCTCTCTCTCTCTCTCTCTCTCTCTCTCTCTCTCTCTCTCTCTCTCTCTCTCTCTCTCTCTCCCTCAGTCTTTAGGTCTTTTCATCTCCCACTCGTACCTTTTGTTTTGTTGTTGTTTCTGTTCTATTTTTCCCACCCATCACAAGCAAGTAGATAAACGAATACATCACACATTTTGAAATACCCACAACTCATGACACCACCCGGCATTGGAAATAGCGGAAGACCGAGACGACGTTGGAACAACAACATACGCTATGGCAAACAACCCAAGGGCCACCATGTCTCCTTTCCAAGTTCCTCGCCAGGCTGCAGACAGTTGTCCAGATCTATTCGTACCACCCACAGATCTGTCAGGGATATTGGTTATGGTAAACATAAAGCTCACACATTTTGATGTGAACTCATCAATGCTTGCATGCTTGGCTTTAGAAGGATAATTAACGAATTGGGTGCGTTAACCGTCTTAATGACTCTTTCTTCCTCTCTCAATTTGTCTTCCTTTCCTTTTATCTCTTAATTTCCCCATTTCTATCCTTCACCAAAGCTGTGTACGATATTCGTGTGTCGTATTTTATTACACGAATAACTTGTGTATTTCTTACACCTCTATGTGGAAGGAGTCTCTCTCTCTCTCTCTCTTTCTCTCTCACTCACTCTCTTTGTCTGTCTGCCTCTCTCTCTCTCTCCCTTCTCCCTCCCCCCTCTCTTCTCTCTCTGTCCCTTCCTCTGGGTGGCTCCTCTCCCTTTCTCTGTTTATTTCAAATGTATCTCTCTATCTAGAACCCTCGTGCCACTCCATTCCACTCTGTCTCTCTTTTCTCCCCAATGTACTCTTAATTTTTAACATTTGTTACACCACTGTCTTCTCTCCAGTTTCACATTCATAATCTCTTCCACATCTCTCTCTGTCAGTCTCCCCCCCCCCCACCTCTCTGTCTGTTGCTTGTGTCTCTCTCTATCTCTCTCTCTCTCTCTCTCTGTGTCTCTCTCTCTCTCTCTCTCTCACTCCGTGTCCACCTCCCATTCTTTCTCTTACCCTCTGAAACTCTATGTAGATGATTGGCGGTTGCTATTATGTGATTAGCTTCTTCTATCCTTCCGAACATCTATCGTCCTTTTCTCCCCTTCTTCTTTTTTTAATGTTTATTTGTTACTCTCTTGTTACATCTCTAATCTTCTCATTGTAA
>NW_004797758.1:458401-474564 GCF_000002075.1 Aplysia californica
GAATTCATGTACTTTCAAATTTTATGTATATAAAATGTTGTCCCTGCTTTTGCTTCGTTTTAGTTTTAACAACATGCACTAACTCATTTTGTCAGTTTTGTTTTTCACTACTAAGTCAGCAAATTTCAACGATGGCGTCGAATAATGCGTAGAACGGGCATGGGACAAAATTCTAGAAAAAAAAAATTTTTTACTAACCTTTTTTTTTGTCTCCCAAAGTCCAACCCCTTGGTCCTCGTCCTGGGAGATGGAAACAGAACAGAGTAGAGGTTTTCTGGGTTCGGGTGAGGTACGGTGTGACGTCCTGTCACGTGGGCGTTACGCTAGCTGTGAAGGCCGACCTTGATAACCTTAACATGTTGCTGGCTGATGGGGCTCTGGTGAAGCTGTGGCAGGCAGAAAGACCTGACAGTGGATGGATAGAACACTTTATTTTCATCATAATGTATGTGTGTCTGGAGAAAGGTTCCGTAAGACACATTTGCTCGAACTAAATATTCAGAGCATCAATATACTAGAACTAAAGATAAAAAAAACATTGAACTTTCAAAATCATTCTTTTGTTTACAAAAAATGAGTACATGAAAAAATTATTCTTTAGCAAATTATCTACCTATATTTTTATGGCTTTGCGTTTACTTGTAACAATGATTGTGTGGGAATATTTGCTGTCAGAGACTACATTGGCGTAAGGTCTCTACACCTCATTCATTCATACAAACAAACCCTTCAAACTGTACCAAAATTTAGGTCAGCTTGTGACTTATCTCAATTTGGGAATAGCACATGAGTGTAACAAAAACAGTAAAGAATGGTATGTTTTGATCATCTTTACCCTGTTTCACTTCACTTCGCGAGCAAAGCAAAGTCACTCTTAGTATTGACATTGTCATATTATACGATGATTTCAACAATTTATTCATAAAATTCAACCCATTCACATCGTATGGGATTACATTCTTGATTGTTAAAGATGTTTATCAACTCGAGATGCCAAACTCACATATTTTGGTTATGTAAAAAACAACAACAACCACAAAATGAACAGCTCTGGTGTCTCCGTGATATGTAAAAGATTTAGTCAGTTTCTAAATCCCTACGAACATTCAACACAAGTTCACTGATAGTGATAGTTTCTTTTTGTCCAAGAAAAAATAGGAGTCACATGATAAAACTGTTTTACTCTTGTAAGTTTTATGATTGTCTTCATTTCATCATCATCATCATTGCCTTTCTCACCCTGGATCAGGATATAGGCCATGAACAAACACTCTCCCCCTTTCTCTATCTGCTAGTCGCTTGATGTCACTCCACGTCTTCCCACTTTTCTGTACATCCATTTCCGTGACTCTTCTCCAGGTTCCACGTGGTCTTCCCCTTGATCTTGATTTGGTAGGGACAAAAACTTCCCTGCCCTTGACATTGGGGTTCTTCTTGTACTGTGTACTGCATCGCCTTCGTGTTGAATCACATTAATTGTATGTCATCTTCGAGTTAAAAGGACCTGCACTCAAGCCTGAACTTACCACAGAATTACAGAAATATAGAATGTTAGTGGAGCAGTAGAACAAGTTTGAGCACATATACCAGAGTTTTTAGATGAAGAACCTTGCCTTCCATCATCCAAAAAAAGGACAAATATTCGTTCAGCTAACAGGACAGGGGATGAAGCGACAAAACAAAGGTTGAACAATCTTTTCCACTGAAACGTCAGAGTCAGAAAACTTAAAAAAGATGGCAAAGAAAATGAAAAGCTTGATGACTGACTTTCAGCTGCAATGTTTGATCTTCATTTACAGGTCATTTTTCTTCCAGTACATGTACATCAAAAGAAAGCACCATGTTGTGTAAAAGAAGACTATCATGTTAATGAGACCTTTTATTATCTAGAAAAACTGGCTATTGTTTCGCTTGGCACGAGAGAAAAATCACAACTTTTGTGTACAAAACCTTTCAGTACTATAAACTCAAATAACCTGAACTGTTTTAGTTTAGTTTTAGTAGAGTTTTTTTTTAAAGTTTTAGTAAGAGTTTTACGGCACTCGCAACAGCATAAGGTCATATGAGCGCCAGAAGTTTAGAGGTGTTACAGGAGAGTAACAAACATAAAAAAGAAGAAGGGGAGATAAGGACGATAGATGTTTGATAGGAAAGAAGGAGCAAACCACACCAGAGCACCCACCAACCACCCACCCCCTGTAGAGGTTTTACGGCGCTCGTAACTGCATAAGGTCATATGAGCGCCAAGGGGTGGATGTCAATAGAGAAGTCCTTACAGGGAATCAGGCTTTTCTGCTCACCTCTATAGCTTTAACAGCACAAAGTCTGTTTTGACTTTCAAGGCACCCCGGAAATAGCGGGTCACAAGCGTGTGACAAACATACAAAAGAGGTACAGTGGTCTCCGTCAAAATGTGCAGCGCTCGGGAGGACTCCTTAATAGGGGTGTGCGAGTAAGCGAAAAATCTTAGTCAAGCAATGATCCGTTAAATGCAAAATTGTTTGGTTAACCGATGAAATTGACCTAGCAAAATTTTCTCAACCAAGAAATCTAGATCCAGCAGGGGTCAAAAGTCATTGCCTGCACTGTAGAACGCTGGTCAGCTGATGTCTAGACCTAAAAATAGCGTTTGGTTTTCGTCGGTCCGCCTTAGTAGGCTAGGCCTATAAAAATAGGAGTCAATTGTAGCAGATGCGTGCAAAGTTAGTTAATTTGTTTATTTTTGTTGCTCCTTTCTTTTTGTTTCTTCGCTCTGTTTTTAGCCCAGATTGAGCATATTTTATAAATAGATTTAGGCTAATTCATTGTGCTGGTAGTAATTCAATGTTTTGTTCAAGAAAAGTATATATCTAGGCACAGAAACAAAAATCTGCACAGTAATACAGAATAACAAGTTGAGGATCAAAGTCGAAGCGTTGAAATTAAGTAAAAAGAGCTGTCCCCGTGGTTTTATGCACCCCGCATAATTTAGCAAAATTTGATCATTCTTTGTTAGAATTAACAGAATCGCATGGTTTCACATTTTTGGGCTCTGTTTGCATAATTACAGAATTTTTCTTGCATAAAACGACAGTGACAGAAAGAAGAAAAGCATTCAATCTAAATCTAGATCTAAGTTTGAGATTGTGAATAAGTCTAGATCTAGATCAGACGAAATATATTCTGGCATAAGAGGCCAAAATGAGAGCAGAGAGAAAGGAAGAGGATCTGAAATACAGACTTGGTTTATATAGATGTCAGTGGGTCACTGGTTTGCATGTTATAAATCAGCGGATCAGGCAAAGTAGAAAAAAAACCTCAAGGTTATGTAGGCCTAGGCCCAGACATAGATCTAGTAAGCCTACGATTCTGCTGCTGGCATGTTGGAGGGACCTGGTTTTATGGGTTTTAATATATTTTTACATTGTCGCTGTACTGTCAGTAAATCATTTCGAAAATGGCACAATATTATAGATGCTTTTGGAAGAGAGACCGTACACGAAAAGCAATGATGAAGGAGAACTACACAACTGCGCGCATACGCTTATCAATGATAACCCCCTCATTGTAAACCTACTGGACAAAATGTTCCGTTATGAATATTAATTAATAAGTTGACACACTTGTCTTGCTTTCGAGCTGGCGGCGCGAGACATTTGGCAACTTGTTGGTTTTCCAGGAGCATGGTCATTTCAATGTCTTTTACCCTCGGTGCAATTAAAAATAACCATGACAGTCTAAAAATGAAGAGTGGCTGCTGGGTTTGACATTCAACAAGATTCCCAATTGTGTCTCTGATAGTAAATTACTCTTGGGCAGCTATTTCATAATCAAAATATAATATACGAATTTATTATATTTTGACTAATGCCGTGACATTAGAATATTTTTGGCGTCTGTTTGTCAGCAACAAGTAATTTTGGCGTTTGATTGCTGTTTGTTCGAACTAGTTTCATCATTACCAGTTTGAGGTTTACCCAGGAGCACCATTATCCCACAAGCCTAAATAACGAACACAAAACCGCGACCATCAACAATTGGAAAGGATACTTTTGTACTGAATAAAGATCACCAGTTCTACTATCATTATTAAACATACATTATACTATACATCTTACAGAATTATAATTGTTTATTTCATGCTTTTTAAAGCCAGAAGTTTGTCGTATTTAAAAACGAGGCAAAGATAATATTAGTTTTCGTGTTTGTTTGATAGCGACAAATTGTCTTTCATAATTGCCTGTTTGAGGTTTACCCTGGAGCACCATCCTCCAGAAAGCCTAAATGACAAACACAAAAACACGACCGTCAAAAATTGAAAATGATACTGGCTTTTATATTGAATAATTACCACTAAGTCTACTATGATGATAAACATACATTTCACATAAGCGTAAACGTTTTTTTCATTCTTTTGAAAGTCTGAAGTTTGCTGGGTTTAAAAATGAGGCAACAACAAATATGGGTTTCGCGTTTGATAGCGACAATTAATTTTGGCATTTGATTGATGGCTTGCTCGATCAAGAAACCATCTTGATCGATTTACTCGACAAAGAATCTTGTTCGGTAAACAGAAAAATTTGATAGATCCTACTCCTTAGCGTGTGTTTACACAGAGCGTGCGTTTAAATGAACCTTTGCAAAGGGAGGAAGGGACGCAGTCATCTCATTGCCTTGATATTCTAGTGACCTCCCTTTGGGGTGAAGGTCACTTTGGGCCGACAATGTGACGACACGTGATGGTTTTGTGAAGAATACCCCAACTGTGGTTAAAAATACAAAGGCGTTAAATTGGTGTGCGTGGGGGGGGGGAGGGGGGAAGGGGCAGAAAGACAGACTCAATGTTATGATATAATGCACCATAAAATGTCGGGCCTCAGAGGAAATTGTGTTAGTGATAGTCATTGAGACAACGGCCCAGCCACATAGGTTTCCAAGCGCCCACCCCTGACCGTAATTTCATGGACGAGCATTCACGCATGTTGCGCATCGTAGGCCTAAGTCTAACTAAACATTACATGCAGGCACCAAAATCCCAGTCAGAAACCCTCTCTCAAAGAGATGCATTTCCAGTGACCAATCGAATAACATTTCAGTCCCCCAACATTTCACCGACCAGTCCTAGACCTGTGTGTCTGTGGAGAGTTGGGTGTGAAAACACTGTCCATCACTCTCTTTGTTCGGCATGAGGGGCAGTCTCACCAAATATCCGGTTTTCTAGGCGTGTCTTTGGCAAGCTTTACGGTAATTTACCTGTCGGTGTGTTTCGCAGATGGAGGCATGTCAGTTACTAGTTAGTCACAGGCCCAGTTAGTCACAGGCCCAGTTAGTCACAGGCCCAGTTAGTCACAGGTCCAGTTAGTCACAGGCCCTAAAGTCCCTCTTTAATGTCAATTCAGTGTGGAACGTTTAGATTGATCTGTAATGACGCCGCCCCTAGACCATCTTGATTATTCTCAGTACCTTGACGACCATTTACTTGGGAAATGAAGTTTTCTTTCCTGACTTCCACCAGGTTAAATTTCTGCACCGTCTCAAGACCATGGGTCTCAATAGTCCGCTATTTAGCGGATTTCCGCTACCGCCATTTCCTCCGCTACCGCGACAGCGGGCCAATCAGATAGAGAGTTGTTGGGAGCAGGATGACTGCCAGGCCCCGGGAATTTTAAAAAAAAATCGCCGAGACCCGGGAAAATACATAAAAGATCTCGAATATTTGAAAACCAAATCCAATAACGTCTTTAAGTTCATTTCTGCCGTTCGCGATTGTGATATTAATTCGGCTCTGAGAGTACGTTTCGCGCGAACTGGCGGCTTTGGCGGCAAGCGGAATTGTGTCACCGAGGCTCGACTGGAAAATCAAGATCTGCTTTCGTTACCACCCAGAAGTTTGTCAGTAATTGTCTGATATCGTAACATGCAGTTCGGCATTACAAACGTGGTGTCGCCATGAAAATAAATCAACATTTGTCACCGTGCTGTCACTTGTGGGGGGTAACACACACACACACACACACACACACACACACACACAAAAGAAAAAAAACGAAAAGAAAGTTAGCGTCTTGTCGGGCTCGCCATTGTGACCGGTCAATGAACCTGCGCGCGTTCTGAGCGCTTCGAAGTACAGGACTCAGGAATGGGGGTAGATTATTGATTTTTTTTAAAAAGATGCACTCTGGGATGGGGGAGGGCTGGACGCAACACCAGAGGACAAACAAACTGAAACTAAAAGCAAATGTTTAGAATTTTGATTAGATTATTACTAGATCTAGATCTACTGCTCTCTGCAAAGTAAAGTGGGCGTTGGTGCAGGCCTTGTGTGAAATCGGGAACCGTCATAACTAGATCTAGTAAGCATGTTATGGAACTTGGGCGCCTAAGTGTTCACGTTTCATTGGATTGGTCAATTAGATCTCTATATTTTAGCTTTCTGTTCAAGATTCGCAGATTGTCAGTATCACTGCATCTTGCCTTCCCACAGTTCTTACACCTCTCACACGGAGTAGGTCTACATGGGCTATTCTATTCTACTTTGAGTTTGAGCATTAATTTTTGTCTTTCACGTTTATTATATTATAGGCATGAATCATGACAGTCGATATTCTGGTTCTAGGCTCAAAACAATATTCCTTTTTATATAGTTTATATATACAGGCGAATATGATGAAGGAAAAATATAAATAAGTTGCGCAAGACCCCAGGCGCCACCACTTTCTGTACGTAATCAAGATTGTAAATATTTGGTACGTGGCTCTTACTTGAAATTATCTCCCAAACCCTCAAATTGGTGTGAAATAACCTTGCTTTGATAGATTGTTGGTTTTTATTTCAGCATTCTTGGGTTCAACAGTATAATAATAATGGGTGTTTCACAAAAATAGGCTTCTGTGGTGTTCACCCGAAAAGTTCCTCCTTTTTTAGAATTCTGAGTTGAGACCCATGAAGACCTAACAGTCATGATAGGTTGTCGCCCACTACAAGTACAAGAAATGAAACTTTGCTTTTCTGGCCTGTCTTGGGGTTAGTTGTGAGAAGTTCCACTTCACCATGAGGTTTGGATGCAGTTCCATTCCACATCGGTAGCTCCATACAAGTTGTAGGCTTACTTGATGTCACTGGCTCTGACAAATTCTTTCTTTACTGTATTCACAGTGGCTCCTGTGTCGAGAATGAAACGCACTGCTCTGTTTCCAACTTCTAGCAGTGCAGTAAGTTTATTGTTCCTGTTCTGATGCTGGCCTTTCACAGCCATGAGGAATTCCAATGATTCATCACTCTCATCTGCATCATCCTCAGCATGTCTGACATCTTAGTTTTACACTGTGCTGCAAAATGATTATTTTTATTGCATTTGGTGCATCACTTGCCAAAAGCGGGGCATTTCTTCTTATCTGGTTCATGGTCTTTCCCACAAAACTTGCATTTAATTCTTGTCTTCTGAATTCTTGGTCTGAGCTGAGTCTGTTGTGTTGGATTCTTCCTACCTTTCTTCTGCTGTGATGAGTGCGACACCCTGTGGAGTTCAGTCGACTCTCCTTGTATTGTCTGTAACCGTTTCTTTGGGGACTCAATTGACCTAGCAATGTCAATACATTTGGACAGAGTAAGCTTTGCTTTTTGGAGTAACTTGCATCTTGTCACATCACATTTGACTCCCATTATAATGATCCTGTCCCTGATCAGACTTTCCTCCAACTCTTGGAAGTTACATGTTTTTGCAAGTTTTTTAAGAAGCTCGGCTATGTACTTGTCTACAGATTCGCCGTCTTGAAGGTTACGGCTGTTGAAAATGGATTTTTCGTATGACTCATTTGTCTCGCTAATACAGTAGGTTTCAAAGGCATCGATAATCTTCTTGATGTCTTTGTCTTCATCTAAATGGAAGCCGTCATAAATGTCATGGCCTCTCTGCCTATACAGGACAACAATGTTGCTACTCCCACTTTTTCTATCTCTGCAGACAGCTGGCTTAAAATTACACTCTCATAGTTTTTCCAATCCCCATGAAAAACTTTCCAGTTAGCATTGAGGTTTCCAGTCAACACTTAAGGTCTAAGGATAGGAATCTGTCTTTGTTCTAGCATCTGCATTTGTCACGGCCGCGACCCGCGAATTGCGGCCGCGATTTTTGGCATTTTTTGGTCTGCGAATCGCGGCCGCGATTTTTGCATTTAAAAAAACAACAAAACAACAAAGCTACTCAGAGCATATTAGACATGTATTTTGATAAGTTTTAAAATGTTCATGTGTATCTATTTTCATGCAGAGAATATAAGTACATGTACATTACATTACATACTATTTGTACTGCTGTCTGTCTTTTATTTTTCCCTCTTTGTTGTGTTTTAATTTGTTGGTGTGTTAATTTTTCCACAAATTGTTCTGATGATTTGTTTTTCTTCTTTTTATGTTTATACAGCATAGTGTCATTTAATTTAACGCTGTTAACCCTTTTAAAAATATAAAAGTGTTATGTTAGAGCGTGTCTCCACCAAAACCGAATACTGACACTGGCACGCCCTAGTTGTGTGTGATTCCATAAACATGTAATGTCCTGTAGGCCTAATTTTTCTTGAATTACACACGTTTAGGTTTAAAACAGCCAATCTTTGGATAGGTGGACACGCGTCCTTATTTATTAATTTGTGTGGTGCTGTTCTAATTTTGATTTAATTCTATTGTGAAACCTTTATTTTTCCCGTTTTTACACTCTGTGTGACTACAAATGATATTCTTGACGCTTAAAATTAAAACAGGGCACAAGAAATTCTGGTGCTTTAGATTGTCACCTCTTTCAACATATTGCTATAATATAAAATCTACGTGGTCAGAGAGTTGAAAGCTTGAAAATTAATGGCAAATTTTTTGGCAGCTTTTGCTTTTTGTGGCAACTTTTGGACAAAAAATGGCAACAAACGCTGGTGCTAGTTTGTTGAGTAGCCATGTCTACAGTTGTAAAAATTAACTCACTTCAGACGGCTCACACAACAGTTGCGTGACACCTGCCGCGACGCTCGCGACGGGTCTCACAAGCCCTGCGTGACCAACTTTGGAATTTTTTTTTCACTCTACAAATCACGCACAGATCGCGAGACCCGCGTCGTACCCTTGTTTGGCCAAGCCTGAGCTACTTAGACTTCGTTTCGTATCTCTGGGGCCGGTAGTTTTTAAGTTATTGAAGGTTGAGGACAGTGACCCCAACTGGGGTTGAACAGACCGGAACTCGCGCTTTGTTTTTTTCTATACAGCTGATAGTAATCCGACAGTCGCGTCGTAGTAACGGTCGAAGAAGTCGCATGAACAAGAATCACATATATTCGCCGTTTTCTATACTTCTGTACGTTTTACTAGTTCTAGTGTCTCAGAATATGATGTGTCTAATAGTTAGGATCCTGGATATGTACCCGAACACGGCCCGAGTCATAGTTCTAGGGCTAGATCTAGCACTAGATCTAGATTCTAGTACCGGTGTTGTTTTTCGCGCAACGAAATCACAACGTCGTGCGGTACATTTGTCTCATGTAATTCAGTGTATGGGTCTGAATCAATGCAAAGACCAGCTTTTATATTTTCACCAAACACTCGCACATGTATGCAAATCAAACCAGAACACTTTGAACTTTTATTTTTGTTGTTGTAGTGAATTTCATTCTACTTGTCACGTCTCTGGAAATTTTTCGGAAAATCAAATTCATGCCAATTTTTAAAAAATCATACAAATTAAAGTATTCGACTTAAACAACTTTAGTTTTTTGTATTAGATTAAGCTTGATGAATGTTACTTTACTGTGTAAAAAAATTATTACAATAGGGTAATTCTGAGAGTTGTGGTGATTTATTGAAATACCCCCAAAAACGCCAGTCTTCAACGCTTGTGACTGGTGAAAGGGCCCAGTCGCAAGTGAGTTAAGGAAAACAACTCTGTACCTTGTTCAAGGTGCGATTTCCTCGGTTATTCCCCTTGGACATAAAAAAATTTAGCGATGTCTCGTGGCCTTGGTTCAAGTGGCGACACTCAATTTTCGTACATGGGACTGATAGAGGGGGCGTTCCCTGTCACTCAGAGCTCGCTATCGGATTACCAAACACTGGGAACCATCCGGAAAATTTTGCTGCCACCATGTTGACCAGTTAAATACATGAGAAACGACAATAAAAAAGATAACGGGTTCACTGGTCAAGTAACGATACCTTCATTCAGCCATGACACAACACAAGAGAGAGTGACAACAAACGGATTACAATTCTTGGGAGGATTAATTGTTCTCTATCGTTTGAGGGAGCAATTATTGTGCTATTATTTATCATGCTTTTATCAACAATATAATATTCACCGTGCATCGTATAGGCTACATGATCAGAATGTAGCGGGGCGCCATTGGTGCAATTGGTGCAAGTGCTCCACCTAACCCTAGGCTAGCCTTCACCCCCTTCCCCCCTTTTCTAATTGTTCTAAACCAGTCAGTGGTCTAGATTACATTAGGACTACTACTACTACTACATCCTTGCGATCCGCCACCCGCAGGCAGCGCCAATGAAGAGAAGGACGGCGAGGAAGGTTTATGCTCGTCGCACCGCTTGCGGTTGTGTCTGCTGGGAGCAAGCAAAGTCTTTGCACTATTGCACCAAAGTCATTTTTGTCACTGTAGAGAAATCTATCTAGCCACCGTTCTTCCCGCACAAGAAGAAAGGTGCATGAAACTGCTCTATGGAGCATCCATTTGGTGCAAGCTAAAAATTTGATCCAACTTTCCACAGTTAGCCTATCTACTACACTAGTCTAGTAGAGTCTATGGTAACTCAACAATGTAGAATGAGTATCGAAACTGTTGTCTCCCTACTCCCTCGATTGTGTAGCAAGTCCTGGTGCAGCACGAAGTACATGTACCGTAATTAGAAATCTTTAAATCTCCTCAGATTGTGAGCATAGTGAGTTGTTAGTACTGTTTCACTTTATTGCAGCTTTTATGCGGTTTCATCTAGATCTAGAAACAGTTGTGAATATTTATAGATGTAGATTACGGGACCAAGATTTGGGTGGGGCTTAGGTTTCTTCCACTTCTTTACCACCAAAAAGCAAGCAATAAGAACAAAACAGTGATGATTTTTTCTATACTCACGGCGAGCCACTGGTTGATTGCTGAGCCCTAAGGACATTTGATTGGCTGTTAGGTTACTATAGTTGTAAGCCGTGACAACAGTGATTGGATAAACGAGCAAGCCGCCAAGTTGATCACTCTGTGTTTATTGCGGGCGATCAGACAGTTTCAACTGCTTATTTCGTTATTTTCATTTGCCTTGGGATAAACTTGGAGGGTGGGGATGGGGGGCTCAAACCCATGAGCCTTTCACTACCCACCGCCACTGAGCTTGCACTGTATGCTTCCGCGGAAGCTGAGAATGTTTCTGAGTGTTCTCAGAGGGTCTGCTGGGGGTAATAATAGTTGTACAGCGCATAGAGCATGCTCTTGAGCATGGATATGCGCTATATACATGCAATTATTATTATTATTATTATTATTATTATTATTATTATTATTATTATTATTATTATTATTATTATTATCATTATTATTATTATTATTATTATTATTATTATTATTATTACTACTACTACTACTATTATTATTATTATTATTATTATTATTATTATTATTATTATTATTATTATTATTATTATTATTATTATTATTATTATTATTATTATTTACTCGAACGGATGGTACCAATGTGGCTTATGATAACCAACCGTTTGATGAAGGAGTTACTAAAACATACATTGTTGAAAGTGCCAATCGCAGCATAGCATAGGCCTAGCCTACCTTTTTAAAATGCCCAATCAGACTCAGAGATCTAGATCTAGAGATCTGATTGTGAATCGGCGCCCTTCGTTACTACTAGGCCCTCATAAAGACAACTCTCCTTTGACCATCTTCTGATTTGTCCCTAACCCCCTAAAACCTGGTAGCTTTGAGGGGTAACTTGGTGGCTTTGTGTTAGTAGGTTATGGCATTATACGTAGGCCCTACTATCCCGGCATCAAAATTTCCCTACAAGAGAATCTTTGACCTCTTTGATTGTACGTGGTGACCCCAAAATAGACAAGACAGAAAAAAACGGTGTTTGCTATTTTTGATTCATAAATTTTTAACCCTATTTCTATTCCCAGTGACACATTTCATGTCTCATAGACTTTCTAGTCACTGGGTGTTTTACACTCGTGTACTCTGGCTCTGATCGTATAAATATTCGCATTACGTCACATTCCAGATACATACTTTAGTTCGTCTGTCCTCTGAAATTATGCAAACTGAGACCAAAGATGTGAAATTATGGAATTCTGTTAATTTTAACAAAGAATAATAAAGGAAAATAATAAGAAATTATGCACACACAAAAATGATCAAATTTTGCAAAATTATGCGGGGTGCATAAAACCACGGGGACAGAAAAATGGGAAACTATGCGATTATGTTATTTTTAACAAAGAATGATGATGGAAAATAATCAGATATGCAAAAAAATGATGAAATTTTGCTAAATAATGCGGGGTGCATAAACATTAAAACCACCACGGGGACAGGTTGGTGAGCGCACGTGTCGTGAGGTCAGCGTGACCCAGGGGTCAGGGTCTGGGCAACACGCTGCCGGTGTAACACGCTCAGAACACTACCGTGCAATAAAGACTACCTTAGTGTATTTTGGCGTAAGCTTTCATGCCATAACCACCACCGTAGTGATTTTTGCACATGCTGTAAACACTACCCTAGTGACTTTGGCGTACGCTAAGAAAACTATCTCTAAGCTAAAAAAAACACTACCGCTTACACACGCCAGATTGACTACCCACGCCAAAAGCACTATCATCATTAATTTTTCGTCAATAAACACTACTGCGGTTGTTTTCGTGGTCTAGACATTATACTCAAAACACAATCCTAGTATTTTTAAGACCAGTAGTCTGATCTACCTTGGGCTATTTTATAAATAAAAGATGGCACCTGAAATGAGGGTTTAGCTTAAAATTTTTGTTTTATCCTTTAGTTTAGCCACTATTGTGTCATTTTCCCAAGTATTATGCCTCAAATAGAATATATTTCTTCTAAAATGCTTTTGAAAGGTAGTGATTTACTACTTCTGAGAAGAAGTTTTGAATTGCATTTTCCTCGAAATCATATTATTTTTCTGTATATTTTTTGCTAAAGTCAGAAGTTTAAGAATGGATTTAAATTTAAATGAAACTTGGTAGAGATATGGTCCAAATATAGCTAAGCAAGATATCACATGCTTTTTGGATATCTTATTTCTACCTAAAGTTATTGATGTTTGTAAGTTTTTAAAAAATAATCTAGATTAGATCTAGATCTAGATCTAAGGCTTTAAAAACTTTTCAATGACTAATTTTTTAAATATTTCTTAATCGAAAAATATAAATCTAAAAGATACATGTAACTGAAAAAGCTTGTGATGTCTTGACTTTTTTAGATTAAAAAAACATGCCAAAAATGGTTCATTTTCCTTTATGGCCACCGTTACCATGGCAACTGCAAGATTCATCCACAAAATAGATTATTGCAAATTACTCACAATACGATCCTTAATTTAATATGTGTGGTTTTTGAAGTCTCTATAGTAGTGAATTCGACGTGAGAAGCCGAAAGCAGTGGGGTTTGTGTGATTATATAATATAGCCTGATATGACCTGATATGAGGCTAAGAATAATATACGTACATCTGGTGGTTGATCTAGATCTAGTGTTTTTTTTTAGGGACAGTAGTTTATTTAACGTGATCATTGATCGGAATAGATTTATGTTTTTTTTTAAAGCATAGATCTACTTGAATTTGAATAGTAATTTTTGCTAGAAAGAGTGAACTCATTGATATAGGCCTACATCTAGCAAGAAATAGTGATTTTTTACGTGAAGGCCTATGCTATAAACACAAACGATGGTGGATTTTGCGTGATGGTAGTGAATGTACTTTACGTACATCTGTTGGTAGTGTTTTTTGAGGGACAGTAGTTGATTTAGCGTGAAGGTCTGTGCTACAAACGCTACTACTAGTGCTTTCAGCGTTGCCAATATAGTCCGAGCGCCAGATGAAAAAGCTTGTTTTGCGTCATAAAGTTTTTTTCTTTGGTGATTCTAACTGAGTTTTCATTGCTGATTTCAAATCTAATGGGGGCCAAAAGCTAAATTTTGGGCAGTTTTGTTTAGAAGTGAAAATCCAAGATGGCCGCCGTAAAATTTCGAGTGAGTGAAAGATGTTGTGAGGGATATCATGCATTTAAAGACATAAAAATGTATAAACTGAATTAAATAGCATTCAGCGTGACAAAAGTAACCACACTTGATGAAATACACATCAAGTATTCGATAAAATGGCAACTTAAAAAACAAAACAGGATGGCCGCCATATAGTTTTCATAATTAATGTGCTAATCCGCAATACACTTGAAATCGTCGCATTAAAATCAAGACCTCGCATGGATAAGTTCTGTCTTGTGGCAAAGGGTGACACACACACACACACACACACACACACACACACACACACACACACACACACACACACACACGTACACACACACACACACACACACACACATACACACACACACATACATGTATATATATATATATATATATATGTGTATATTTATATATATAGACTACAATATATTACTTTAAAGTATTTCATCAAAGACGTGTGGATGCAGGCGCTGCCTGGATCGGAGATAGTAAAGACAGTAGCGAGCATAGTTGACGTTCCAGGCTCAAAGATGTAGGGGAACATCTTTTCCACAGCAAACAAGAGAAGAGTCCAGTCAGCTTCTCTCTCAGCCCGAACAAAGGCCAACATAATGAACACTGGGTCAAGGAGCACTCAACCCAAAGTCCTGTGGTTTTGCTCTGGGTGCTTTTGGTGACGAGATGTTGCGTGAGTGCAGCCATGGTGTGCACGTCAGTGTTGGGGAGAATGGGTCGCAGTAACTCCTCAACAAGAAGTCTCAATGCTTTTACATTTTGTGGGTATTTTTTCTGGGTCAACATTTTTGGCACCCCTACAAATGCTGAGCCAAGTATGTCTTCAATGCCACTTCCTCCAACCAGGTATCCCACAGCACTAACAAAACTCCTCAGCATGTGCATACAAACAAGTTTTGGGATGCGCTTCTGAAACTGTTCCTTGTCAACCCATGTGATGTGGACAAGCTCTTTGTACAGCTGGTAGTCACTGGTGAATATTGTCCATCCATGAGCAGTGAGCTGTGTCGGAACCTTGGCTTCAACCATTGCTGTCTTCACGGTGTCTGACTCAGATGGGGTTATGTCCAGGAATGGGCTGTCAGGACACTAAGTCCAAGTTGCAAGTTTGTGAAATAGCTGTTGACTGTACTCGTAACAGTGTGGCCGATCATTGCTGCTGGCAGTGTAGAATCCAGTTTGGGGTATGTAGCTGCAAGGACCGATAGCAAAGGCTGCACTCATTCATGACGAATTCCCTAGGCAGACGATTTGGGGACGTATGGCGATTGTGCTTTGGACATTCTGCTTTGATCACACTAACCAAGCATGATATGGCTCGTCCATTGCAGTCTTCTTCATCATTCACAATACGCATCTAGACTGAAGCCGTGCTCCTGAAGACGAGGATGGAAGCCACACTTGGTGAGACAGGATAAGCAATTCTGGGTGTAGCTTTTAAGATACACGGTTCAGGAGTGTACGTCGCGATTTGTCTTCCCCCCAAGTTCAATATATAGCGTTCATGGACTTCCACACTATTCCACATTCGTGATTTGTTTCATCGAATCTCGTCAACCAGCATACCGAAGACATTGTCATGCGTTGTAGTTGAGCTAGTTGATTGCGTTGGATAGTTTATGTAGAACCAGGAGTGGCAGTCTCTCTGATACCTAGCGTCTGCTGCATGCAAATCACTGACTGTTGATGACACGCGGAAGCTGACATTCGTTCCCCATTTGTCCCCACGTTCCTTGGCACGTTTTTTGAAGTTCTTCTTTGGTGATCTTCCCCCTTTCTCCTCTCCAGTTCGGCATAATAGGTAGGCTTTTTCCAATGATCTGGGTGTTTTCGGGAGTATCAGTGAGCATGCTTCTCCACAACAAACCAAAAAAAACAACAAATGTTCGTGAAAATTAAACGAACTAGTAC
>NW_004797758.1:474664-475881 GCF_000002075.1 Aplysia californica
ATTGCTGTCTTCACGGTGTCTGGCTCAGATGGGATTATGTCCAGGAATGGGCTGTCAGTACACTAAGTCCAAGTTGCAAGTTTGTGAAATAGCTGTTGACTGTACTCGTAACAGTGTGGCCGATCATTGCTGCTGGCAGTGTAGAATCCAGTTTGGGGTCTGTAACTGCAAGGACCGATAGCAAAGGCTGCACTCATTAATGACAAATTCCCTAGGCAGACGATTTGGGGACGTATGGCGATTGTGCTTTGGACATTCTGCTTTGATCACACTAACCAAGCATGATATGGCTCGTCCATTGCAGTCTTCTTCATCATTCACAATACGCATCTAGACTGAAGCCGTGCTCCCGAAGACGAGGATGGAAGCCACACCTGGTGAGACAGGATAAGCAATTCTGGGTGTAGCTTTTAAGATACACGGTTCAGGGGTGTACGTCGCGATTTGTCTTCCCCCCAAGTTCATGGACTTCCACACTATTCCACATTCGTGATTTGTTTCATCGACTCTCGTCAACCAGCATACCGAAGACATTGTCATGCGTTGTAGGTGAGCTAGTTGATTGCGTTGGATAGTTTATGTAGAACCAGGAGTGGCAGTCTCTCTGATACCTAGTGTCTGCTGCATGTAAATCACTGACTGTTGATGACACACGGAAACTGATATCGTTCCCCATTTGTCCCCACGTTCCTTGGCACGTTTTTGTGTAGTTCTTCTTTGGTGATCTTCCTCCCTTTCTCCTCTCCAGTTCGGCATAAGTAGGCTTTTTCCAACGATCTGGGTGTTTTCGGGAGTATCAGTCAGCATGCTTCTCCACAACAAAAAAAAACAATGTTCGTGAAAATTAAACGAACTAGTACTACCCCTATGACGTTTGAGTTCTTCAGAAAGTTCCTTAGTCTTTTGCTTTAGTAAAAATCGCTTAATATGGCCTCTGGAACAATGTGTGCTCATATAGTTCTTGTGACACAGTATAAACTCAGCATCTTCTGGAAGTCTCTGACTGAGTCCATCATCGCGTTGCCGGCTTGCTTCCAGTAGACCACTAATCCGTCTCGATTTGATCAACGGTGGGTTCTTTATCGCATCAGTATGTGTTTAAAAGTAATTGAGTGAGACACTGTGTGTGTGCATGTGCATGTTGCATGAACCAGCCTGTTCGGATCACGTCCTCGTGGTGACGTAGCGTTTTCCTACATTCTTTGTTTCTACGGAGG
>NW_004797758.1:475981-477536 GCF_000002075.1 Aplysia californica
GCAAACATCACAATCTACGGAAGTATTTAAAATGATTTGCTGTCAGATATTATTGGAACCTGGAGTACACATTTTAAAAAATGAATTTAATATTTTTCTAAACTACAATGTTTTTGTCTCATTTCAGGAACCTCGGGAAGTCTGGTCTGCGTGTGTCGAACATAGGATTTGGTAAGTAACTTTGTGATGATGCGTAATTGTGCTTTCTTTTTCATTATCATCGGCCTCACCATCAGGGTCATCATCTCCATCATCATTGTGGTCATTATCACTATTGTTATAACATATGAATACAATAATACATTCCTTTTAGTTTGCCTATTTTTTACCTCAACAAGATACCCAATGTGCTTCAAAATAAAATTTCAAGATCCCTGTCACATCAATAATATCTCAAGCTAAAGAGAAGGACATTCTTGGCCACTGATTACCAAACTGTAATAAACAGGTATTTTGAAATTGATAATATAGAAATGTGTACATACTTATGCATAAATACACTTTTGGATATAAAAATAATGATTGTGGTTAACCAAAGAAGAAGTTTTATTATAGTAATTTAGTTTTTGTTTTAGTAAGAGTTTTAAGGCACTTGCAACACAATAAGGTCATATAAGTGCCGAAAATTAGAGGTGTTACGAGAAAGTAACAAAAAAAAAAAAAGGAGGAGATATAGAGGACGATAGATGTTTGATAGGAAAGAAGGAGCAAACCACACAAGAGGACCCGCCAACCACCCATTATTATAGTGATTTAACTCTTTTTCTGTGTGTGTGTGTGTGTGTTTCTTTAGGAACCTGGGTCACCTTTGGCGGTCAAGTAACAGACGAGGTGAGCTATGTTGATTTTGAAGAATTGTTTTGTCGGTTTTTTTTTGTTTTTTGTTTTGTTTTGTTTTTTTTTTTTTTGTTTCGGTTTGTTTGCTTTTTGTTTTGTTTCTCTTCTAAATGCTCTATGTTTGCAACATTCAAACTTTAAAAAGTTTTGTTTGTGTTGAATGTGTGTATACATTCTAATGAGATAAAATACGGCAGGTAAACGAACAAATTGTTCAGGGTAAGATAATGTACATTTACGTAAATACGAAGCAAACTTAACACATGGCTTCTCCACACTAACACACCCACTCACAAGTAATCCGTCTTTCACACGGTGCGAACATGGCAAGGAAGGTGAATCAATGATCAAAACAAAAGGAGAAACGGTCGTAAAATGAGCTGCCCGAAACAGTTCTGTGAGGTGGAGAACCATTGTGTGCTTCCTGGCCTGTGGATTACCCAGTAAAGTAACCCGCGATGTAACTGGAATAATAATGAAAAATAAACCCGCGGTTGGTTTCGTGCTGTCAGAAAAGGAGTCGTTTAGACTTGCAGTTATAGTTTAAAGCAAACAAAATGTACTAGTAGAAATGATAAGCAGTTGCGTTTGCATCCACACAAACACACATGTACACGCACATAATAATAATATATTCCTACACAATAGTACTCTCTCTCTCTCTCTCTCTCTCTCTGTCTCTCTTCCCCCCCCCTCTCTCTCTCTCTCGTTCTCTCTT
>NW_004797758.1:477636-480529 GCF_000002075.1 Aplysia californica
ACCCCTATGACGTTTGAGTTCTTCAGAAAGTTCCTTAGTCTTTTGCTTTAGTAAAAATCGCTTAATATGGCCTCTGGAACAATGTGTGCTCATATAGTTATTGTGACACAGTATAAACTATAAACTCAGCATCTTCTGGAAGTCTCTGATTGAGTCCATCATCTCGTTGCCGGCTTGCTTCCAGTAGACCACTGATCCGTGTCGATTTGAGCAACGGTGGGTTCTTTATCGCATCAGTATGTGTTTAAAAGTAATTGAGTGAGACACTGTGTGTGTGCATGTGCATGTTGCATGAACCAGCCTGTTCGCATCACGTCCTCGTGGTGACGTAGCGTTTTCTTACATTCTTTGTTTCTACGGAGGTGTGGTGTGACGAAGCACGGTCCGCCAATGTCTTCTTGCTTTGCTAGTTGAGTCCATATTATTACAGCAGGCTGTGCTGTGCACCTTTCGGTGCATCGTGTGACATCACGGCGAGAGGAGCTGTTAGCGTTAGGCCTAGATCTAATACCCTCGTGCGAATCTTGGTCGACTCGTACATGGTATAGGTGGGCAAAATCCGGATAAACTATCCGGATAACCGGATAATTTTCAATGAAATATTATCTGAATTCAGACTCTAAACTCTCTCTCCTGACCCGTTTGCCGAAGTGAGTGTACCCATTTGTTGATGAAGTAATGCTAACCCTTTTATCTAAGAGATTTTGCCGAAGCGGTTCATAACATAGCATTT
Source organism: Aplysia californica (assembly GCF_000002075.1). NCBI lineage: Eukaryota > Metazoa > Mollusca > Gastropoda > Aplysiida > Aplysiidae > Aplysia > Aplysia californica. The sequence continues at coordinate 478,370 of NW_004797758.1, forward strand.
GCCGAAGAGGTGTACTAACACATTATCCGGATTTTGGTAAAGCGACTCATTGCCCAGCCCTAGTCGCTCCTTCATCATTCTTGCATGATACGGGTTGGGTATTTCAACCAGCAGAAAAAATTACGCCCATAAGATACAAGTTGGCCCCCGACTGATATGAAGTCTAGAGACCCCGAGGAAGCAGAATCACCAAAGAAAAAAACTTAATGATGAAAAACAAGGTTCTAGTACTTTATATAGACCCGGCTCTCGGACCAATGTGACAACTTCTGCCGGGGCGTGAACAGTGATAGGGCCCTGTATCAGTTCTGGAACTTCTACAGGTGCATGACTAATAGGAAGAGTGAACAAGATATCCCTGATTTCCAACGAAAGGATGATTTGTGGATGCGCACTGATAAAGCTAAAGGCGGTGATCTATTTAGGAGATACCTTAGACAAACTGACAGGAAAGACGAGGATAAGAGAAAACAGCTGCTCAACAGGATCCAACAGGACTACAAAGATGAACCCTGCCTGCAATTTGTGACACACGAAATGTTACATAAATATATCCAGGAAGCATCCAACACTTCTCCTGGTCCTGACGGAGTACGTTATGGCCACATGAAGAACATGGAGGAAGGACAGACAATGGCACTAGCTGAGAGGCTAAACGAAAGCCTGTGGACTGGGGAGATACCTGAAGACTGGCTGGATAGTCACCTTTCCCCAGTTCCTAAGCCAGACAAGGACCCAAGCAAGATTGTCTCATATCGCATAGTGACCATTCAAAATACCATCGGGAAGCTGCTGGAGAAAATCGTGGCACGCAGATTGGCAATTGAGCTGGAGGAAAAGAACGTCCTACCGCCGGAACTGGGCAGCTATAGAAGCGGAAAGATCACATGGATGAATGCTGCTGCTCTTGCATCCGACCTGGCTTCGAACGGGGGGAAGAAACTCTGGTAGCAGCACTTGACCTGGAAGATGCCTACAACCGAGTTCAGTACGACACCTTTATGAGGACTATAACTAATAAATAGTAGTATATATAGTACAATGGATTGGGGCAGCGCGGCTCAAACGAAAGGTAGCACTACGTCTTGGTTGCTGGGCTTCGCAACCTATCGAGATCGCACCAGGCTTACCACAGGGACATGCACTCGCGCCAGTTCTGTTCAACGTTTATACAATAGGGATTACTCTCGCGCCAGTTCTGTTCAACGTTTATACAATAGGGATTACTCTCGCGCCAGTTCTGTTCAACGTTTATACAATAGGGATTACTCTCGCGCCAGTTCTGTTCAACGTTTATACAATAGGGATTACTCTCGCGCCAGTTCTGTTCAACGTTTATACAATAGGGATTACTCTCGCGCCAGTTCTGTTCAACGTTTATACAATAGGGATTACTCTCGCGCCAGTTCTGTTCAACGTTTATACAATAGGGATTACTCTCGCGCACGTTCTGTTCAACGTTTATACAATAGGGATTACTTCCAGCCAGCTGGAGGAGCCCGGACGTGTACGTGTACTCAGTTTTGCTGATGATGTGCTGGTGTACAGGCAGGGCAAGAACCGCCAGGTTACAGCGGAGAGAGTACAGGAATAACTCGACAGACTTGAACAGTGGTGTGAGGCGTACAACGGGAAACTGCACCCAGACAAATCCTGCGCATTGTGGTGTACACTGAATAACCATGCAGTGCACAATGACATGCCAAGTATCTCGATTGGAGGCAAAGTGCTGAAGGGGGAACCCACACTGAAGTACTTGGGCATCACGTTTGATCGCACCCTCACTGGCAAAGATCACATCACGAGAACAATCTCCAGGGCGAGAAAAGGCCTAACAGCCCTGCCTTAAGCTGATGGCCAGAGCAAAGATGAGCCAGAAAATCCTTGTCATCCTCTACCAGACACTGGTACTCTCTGTTGTAGAGTACGGGCTAGGACTCTTGACCCTATCAAAGGCGCAACTGCAACGACTCAAAATGAAGGAATGAGGGCAATCCTGGGGTGCACACGAGATACCTCAACGGAAGCAATGAGATACTTCCTAGACTTCCCATGTGCAGACGAGAGGCACAAACTGGCACAAGTCCAAGCCTTTCTGCGAGTCAGCGTAGACGACACGAACCCTCTACATAAGAAAGTGGGACGGCAGATGACATCAAG
>NW_004797758.1:480629-481959 GCF_000002075.1 Aplysia californica
ACCCCCCACACACACACTCACACAAACACATCCGTACACACACGTAAATACAAATCAAGAGCACTTTCTCTATTTTTCTCTGTCTCCCTTTCTCTCTCTGTCTCTCCCTCTCTCTCACTCTTTCTCTTGCTTTCTCTCTAACACAACTACCCCCCCCCTTCCTCACTCCCCATATACACATGCATACGCACTCACGCACACACACACTCACACACACACACACACACACACATATATACCCCCACACACTCGTAATATATACACACTCACACATGTGTACACAGTTTTTCACAGTTACATAATTAGATTTCCTCCTGGTACTCGTAACTGGCACAAGAACACAAGAAGGCACACGTTTAAGCACTTCCCAGTGAGAGAAGGAAGACTGTGAGGGAATCTTATCTCAGTGCGTCATCGCAAACGTCTTTTAAGCGGTGTGCTCACCCGTCCTGACTTTGCCCTAGTCAGTAGGTTGCACCATTTTTTGCTCCTCTTGGGTTACTAGTACAGTCGAACTTTTGGGTGATTAGCGGGTGCTCTGGTGGTGTGGTTTGCACCTTTTTTTCCTATAAAACATCTATCGTCTTTCTCATCTCTCCTCCTTCGTTTTGTGTTTGTTTCTCTCTTGTAAGACGTCTAGTCTTTTGCTCGCCGCATCTAACCTAATTGTGTTGCATGTGCAGTAAAACTCTTAATATTCGAATTTGCCTAAGACGACCACCAAATAATTGTCGAAGATAAAAGTGGGCTTCTTAGACAGTTCACGTCTAATACAGTATCATTGCCGCGAAAGAAAAACGTAGGAGTAGAAACAGAAAACGGATGTTTGTACACGCGAGTGTTTTATATCGGTGGCTGTTAACAGTTAGAGCAGGTTCAACTTCTATTTACTGCGAAATTTGACTCATAAAGCTACACTGGTGTAATACTCCTTGGATTCTGAACACGAATCCGCGCATTCCATGTCGAATTCATAGCCATTGTCGATGAATTTCGGTTTGTCTCTGGTACCCCAGAAGTAAGACTTAGGCATCGGGAATTCTGTCACATTATTACATTATTATTATTACTGAATGCACCCACCTTAAGGTTCTCTGCTTTATCTCGTTACCAAGGGCACCACAGGTAGATCGAGCGTTTTATCTCACGTCTTGTCGTTACTCGTTGTGAGTTTTTGTGACCTATTTTTGTGCTTTTTATGTGTGTTTTTTTCTTCTTTTCGTGTGAGTGTTTTTCTTGTTTTTCCATGTTCCATTTGGTGGTATCTCTGTATGTTTGTTATATCTCAGTGTGTGTGCGTGTGTGTTTGTGTGTGTGTGTGTGTGTGTGT
>NW_004797758.1:482059-485121 GCF_000002075.1 Aplysia californica
CCGATTACCGGATAATTCTCAATGAAATATTATCTGAATTCAGACTCTAAACTCTCTTTCCTGACCCGTTTGCCGAAGTGAGAGTACCCATTTGTTGATGAAGTAATGCTAACCCTTTTATCTAAGAGATTTTGCCGAAGCGGTTCATAACATATTATTTGCTGAAGAGGTGTACTAACATATTATCCGGATTTTGGTAAAGCGACTCATTGCCCAGCCCTAGTCGCTCCTTCATCATTCTTGCATGATACGGGTTGGTGTATTTCAACCAGCAGAAAAAAATTACGCCCATAAGATACAAGTTGGCCCCCGACTGATATGAAGTCTAGAGACCCCGAGGAAGTAGAATCACCAAAGAAAAAAACTTTATGATGAAAAACAAGGTTCTAGTACTTTATATAGACCCGGCTCTCGGACCAATGTGACAACTTCTGCCGGGGCGTGAACAGTGATAGGGCCCTGTATCAGTTCTGGAACTTCTACAGGTGCATGACTAATAGGAAGAGTGAACAAGATATCCCTGATTTCCAACGAAAGGATGATTTGTGGATGCGCACTGATAAAGAAAAAGGCGGTGATCTATTTAGGAGATACCTTAGACAAACTGACAGGAAAGACGAGGATAAGAGAAAACAGCTGCTCAACAGGATCCAACAGGACTACAAAGATGAACCCTGCCTGCAATTTGTGACACACGAAATGTTACATAAATATATCCAGGAAGCATCCAACACTTCTCCTGGTCCTGACGGAGTACGTTATGGCCACATGAAGAACATGGAGGAAGGACAGACAATGGCACTAGCTGAGAGGCTAAACGAAAGCCTGTGGACTGGGGAGATACCTGAAGACTGGCTGGATAGTCACCTTTCCCCAGTTCCTAAGCCAGACAAGGACCCAAGCAAGATTGTCTCATATCGCATAGTGACCATTCAAAATACCATCGGGAAGCTGCTGGAGAAAATCGTGGCACGCAGATTGGCAATTGAGCTGGAGGAAAAGAACGTCCTACCGCCGGAACTGGGCAGCTATAGAAGCGGAAAGATCACATGGATGAATGCTGCTGCTCTTGCATCCGACCTGGCTTCGAACGGGGGGAAGAAACTCTGGTAGCAGCACTTGACCTGGAAGATGCCTACAACCGAGTTCAGTACGACACCTTTATGAGGACTATAACTAATAAATAGTAGTATATATAGTACAATGGATTGGGGCAGCGCGGCTCAAACGAAAGGTAGCACTACGTCTTGGTTGCTGGGCTTCGCAACCTATCGAGATCGCACCAGGCTTACCACAGGGACATGCACTCGCGCCAGTTCTGTTCAACGTTTATACAATAGGGATTACTCTCGCGCCAGTTCTGTTCAACGTTTATACAATAGGGATTACTCTCGCGCCAGTTCTGTTCAACGTTTATACAATAGGGATTACTCTCGCGCCAGTTCTGTTCAACGTTTATACAATAGGGATTACTCTCGCGCCAGTTCTGTTCAACGTTTATACAATAGGGATTACTCTCGCGCCAGTTCTGTTCAACGTTTATACAATAGGGATTACTCTCGCGCCAGTTCTGTTCAACGTTTATACAATAGGGATTACTCTCGCGCACGTTCTGTTCAACGTTTATACAATAGGGATTACTTCCAGCCAGCTGGAGGAGCCCGGACGTGTACGTGTACTCAGTTTTGCTGATGATGTGCTGGTGTACAGGCAGGGCAAGAACCGCCAGGTTACAGCGGAGAGAGTACAGGAATAACTCGACAGACTTGAACAGTGGTGTGAGGCGTACAACGGGAAACTGCACCCAGACAAATCCTGCGCATTGTGGTGTACACTGAATAACCATGCAGTGCACAATGACATGCCAAGTATCTCGATTGGAGGCAAAGTGCTGAAGGGGGAACCCACACTGAAGTACTTGGGCATCACGTTTGATCGCACCCTCACTGGCAAAGATCACATCACGAGAACAATCTCCAGGGCGAGAAAAGGCCTAACAGCCCTGCCTTAAGCTGATGGCCAGAGCAAAGATGAGCCAGAAAATCCTTGTCATCCTCTACCAGACACTGGTACTCTCTGTTGTAGAGTACGGGCTAGGACTCTTGACCCTATCAAAGGCGCAACTGCAACGACTCAAAATGAAGGAATGAGGGCAATCCTGGGGTGCACACGAGATACCTCAACGGAAGCAATGAGATACTTCCTAGACTTCCCATGTGCAGACGAGAGGCACAAACTGGCACAAGTCCAAGCCTTTCTGCGAGTCAGCGTAGACGACACGAACCCTCTACATAAGAAAGTGGGACGGCAGATGACATCAAGGCTAAAGAGGGGCACAGAATGGATGACTCAAGCCACGAACACCATCAACGAGTGCTGCCAGATACAAAACATTAGGAGAGGCAGGGATTGGGTTGTGGTCGATGATGCGCTCGGAGAGTACACAACAGTGAAGGCAACATTGGGTAGAGAATGTCGCAACTGGCCACTTGGAGCTACAAACGCTGAAATTGAAACCCTGATAGAAGAGCACAGCGAACATGGAGATGCTGTGATCTTCACGGATGGATCAGTCAACAGAGGAGTCAAATCGGGCTGGGCCTTCAGTGTCAGAGTTGATGGGGTAGTAGTGAAGAAAGAGCAAAGTGAAGCAACTGCACTGACAACATCAAGTATGTGTATGGAGATAAAAGCCATACGTGAAGCTCTACACTGGATCAAGAACACTAGCCATCAGCAAGCAGTAATCATTACTGACTCAATGAGCACGCTGGATAAGGTAAAGAGCAGCCTAGAAAGAGTGGCCTGGATCTTCTCCCCGGGTCATGCGGGGGTAACCGGCAACGAGAGAGCAGACAAGCTGGCTGGAGAAGCAAAAGTGGAAGGTGATTTGACACTGGACCCACCAACCGTCCTAACCGCTGTAAGGGAAAATTTGAGGAAGAATAGGGCGGATAGCGGTTCCCATACTCTAGGGAGACTGAAGGAGAAGGGGATCCAGAGAGGAGAGGGGAAACACAGCCATCTGTGCGGACCAGTCCGACGGATCTCCAACCAGATCA
>NW_004797758.1:485221-486771 GCF_000002075.1 Aplysia californica
AGAGAGAGAGAGAGAGAGAGAGAGGGGGGGAGAGAGAGAGAAAGTGTGTGTGTGTGTGAACGTGCACGCGTATGAGTGTGTCATTCTGATAATATTTTTGTGTTATCTAGTTTGCTTTTGTATGGGTCCTATTAAATATAAGAAACAAACTGGCAAACACCTTAGCAAATTTTGTAAACAGTAGACGCCCCCAAACAATATATTTTCCATTTTTTAAAAGATAGGTTACTTCTGCCCTAACCTTTGCTGGGAAGAATACGCCATTATCCTATCCATCAAACAGAGAATACTGAATAAAATAAAATGCATTCCCAATGAGGGGATCGAACTTAATAATGTCCTCTCCGTGCATTGCTAAGAATCAAATCATTAGACCACAGATAGCGTGCGCTGCGAAGTCTCTTTGTAAAAAGAGAGCTTTCAATATTATAATTATTATCTCCTTATAAAGCCAACGCAAACCTAGCAAAGAATCAGAAACATGCGCTCGTGGTGTTGCCATTTCGTACGCTGAAGACCGGTCGAGTTCGATTCCCGTGTGGGGATCAACAAGCATAAATGTCTTTCTGCTGGGATGGTATATCTCTCATTTTTTGAAAACATGCATTAAACCCCCCCCCCCCCAAAAAAAAAAGCTTTATTTGTTTGTCTGATTTTGATATCGTTGCCGATGGTGCTGCAACTCAGGTATTTACTTTGATATTTACCAACCATTTATTCCAATTATAATATTATGGTTCCAATTATTTGCCTGTTGGTTTGTTTGAATAACACGAGTAAACACGAAAACAGTCATTTCGTTCTTGGGAAAAACCTAGAAAGACAGACAAAAACAATTGAGGGGTACAAAAGAAGTATTACCTGTCAGTGAGGCGAATTGCTTTCCTCATTTACCATCCCCTCCCCCTCCCCCGAAAAAAACTGTTTCAGCAGATCATTACTCCCCTCTATGAGCTGTAAACTATGAGCCCACGTTAAGAAGATAAAAAGTAATACAATACGCTTATGTCTCGGCTGATATCGCCTTATGAGTTAATTATAATACTATTATCGTTCTTTTCAAATGTAGCTTATCACCTAAAGAGTTAATATACATGTAATAAATAATGTTATCATTTTTTTCAAATTTAGCATCTCGAAAACAAAGAAGTAAATTGATCTTCATAAGTGTTTACATTCGTGTCCCTGCGTTTGCTGTATCTCTTCTCTCGCTATGACGTAGCTTGTTCTACAAGGCCCCCGTCTCTCACCTTTTGCTATCTCCCTACCCACTTGTTTTCCTGAATTATGCTTTATTTATAGACTCAGCAGGTGAGCGTGCTGTTTTTGATTTTCTCTATCGTCTGGAGGCCACTTGACTTTTTTCCAAGCATTTATTCTTGTTTTGATATAATATATATTATACGAGTTTTATGTGGAAATATTCAAAACGCAGTTAGATTCGCATCTTTTGGCTGAGGCGTGTGTTCAGTTTTTTAAATCAATGTAATTTGAATGAAATTAGAGGGAGAAAAAAAACGAGAGAAAGAGAGAGAGAGAGAGAGAGAGAG
>NW_004797758.1:486915-488222 GCF_000002075.1 Aplysia californica
ACACACACACACACACACACACACACACCCCACATGCACACACAGACACACCAACACACACACATACGCAAACAAACACACAAGGGAGATAACACATGCACACACTTACGCAAAAATCTTCTCTATGAACACAGATCTGTGCTATCTGAATATTATAACTTGCTTTACTCAGAACGTGGTTCATCTGAACCAATGTTTACTGTTCACATGTACAAAGAATGCGGACTGGCCTATGAATGTGGTCACTTTGACAGTGAGAGGACCTATCATTCGAAATTTAATTTAGCCACTACTCATTTGCAATAGCAAAAGTATTTTTTACTTGAAAATCCCAGTTTCAAGATCCCGATTTTGCGGAACAAACACCTTTTTCAAGATCCCAATAATCCAGTCAATATTATACACTTTTACTTTCACATCTGCTGGCCTGGAAGCATCTGGCGATCACGTGGCTTTAATGCACCCAGGTTGGCTTGTATCAAGCTTGAGGCGGTCTAAAATCCTAAATATTATCATATTATTTAGTGGGCAGTAGAGCTGTGCTATTCGACTTTGCTATTCAACATTTACAATTTTTACGTCGTTCATAGCTATTCTAAGCGAGGTAGCGCCGTTTGAATGCAGTGTGATTGTTTGCAGATAATGGATTTTCGTCTCAATTCTCTCGAATTGTCGTAAATTAGACTATAATATTGTATTCAAAACCATTGCCGCCAAACAGCTATATTTTTCTGCTTGGTGATTACGAGATCGAGTGATACGTGGAGCCATGAAGAGTTATGCAGCAACCCTCTAACTATAAGAAGTATTTATTTCCATTCAATTTCCAAAAGTTGCAACATGAAACGTCCACTTGACTGCCTTCGAAGCGCGTCAGGTGGAACAGCTAGAAGGTTTTAGTGTTAGTGGAGGTTTTACGACGCTCTCAACTGCATAAGGTCATATGAGCGCCAGAAGATTAGAGGTGTTACAAGAGAGTAAAAAAGGAGGGGAGATAAAGACGATAGATGTGTGATATGAAAGAAAGAGAAAACCACCACACCAGAGCACCTGCCAACCACCCACAGCTAGAGGGTTATAGGTTGATCTAGGACCGTGGGAGTCAGTCTTTCTTTGTTCCTCGCTCGTCATCCTGCTTTTTCGATTAGGGGTAACTGTGTTGTATATTAGTATCTGAGTGATGTGTGTATCGTTTGTGTGTGTAAGTGTATGCATTTGTGTGTGCTTGTGTGTGCTTATGTCTGTATGTGTGTATGTATGTGTGTGTGTGTGTGTGTGTGTTTGTGTGTGTGTGTGTGTGTGTGTGT
>NW_004797758.1:488322-491593 GCF_000002075.1 Aplysia californica
GAGAGAGAGAGAGAGAGAGAGAGAGAGAGAGAGAGAACTTAGATCAGACGTGTGACTTGAATTACCTGCTACAACTACAACAATAAACATCAAAACTAGCATCTAATTACAGTTGTACGCTATAAATCATCAACCTCATTTCTGTCATTGTCGGGCATTTACCACTAGTTGAGAGCAAACATAATTGGAAACACGTGGCCTTTTAATGTTCACATACAGTTAACGAATAAAACAGTATATGCCACGACAGGTTCGAGTCTACGGGACCAGCCATAAATAACGGTGGATTAAAACTCATTAAATATTTATGCTCTCTTCCCATTGAAACCTGATCTTCGCCCATTCTCACGCTAAGCCAATTGCTAAATAGGTCATAAACGAGGATGTTGCGTGCTGAATTGAGGATGGTTCGAGGGCGCCACTGCGCTACCTTAGAATTACAAAGTTCTATTTGACATTTATTGGCCGTTTTAAATTACTAAGACCATGAGATTAGAAATCAAATGTTCTATCTGCCGTATCAAAATCGTTAGATTATTCTGAGCCGTTATCAAGGTATTCAAAGAACTGCATTCGAAAACGCTTATTTTGGTGTCAAATGTCTCAAAACTTCGTATTATGCAGATAGAACTTTGTAATTCCAGGGTAACGATGGGAAGTAACTTCGTCTGTTGTTTCTGTCTGTCCGGCTTTTTTTTTCGGCACTAAAATTTAAATTATCATTATTGTGTTCATGTTCTTCTCTTTACTCAAGCAAACAAATAAAAGAGTGCAAAATCGATTGAAACATTAACCCATGTCCCCGGTCCAAATCTTCTGCTGGGAACAGGACGTATATTTTCACAATTTTTTCAGAGCAGTATTTCTGATTGGCCAGGCATTTACCGGAAAAGTACGGCCCGCGGGCCAGATTAAGCCCGCAGGTAGTGTCAGTCTGACCTGGGAGTCGACTCAATAATGTAATAACAATAAATGTGGCATGTGGTAAGAAGGAAAAAATGATACATTACAAAAACAAACTAACCCAAAGCGCTTTGTTTTGGACTCGAAAATCTAGAACTAGAAGCAACAGATCTAATATTTCACCAAACGAAGTATACTTAGTGGAACAAGCTACACACAACTAGAGTGTCCGTTTTAGTCTCACTTTTGAGTTCTTGGGTATCTGAATCGATTTCACCCAATTGTCACTTCCTTTGGCCCGCGAGATATACGGAATCCTTTAATCCGGTCGGGGCTTAAGCACAGCCGAAAACAAAGAGAACATTGAAGTGACCTGTTTTTCTGTTTTTCCTCCTTCGTGTTTTTAGGGTGTTGTTTTTCCCTTTTTTTTAACCACTGGGTATGCTAGGGAGGTGGGAGGACGGTGAGGTGGATAGAGGACTGTTATGAGATTTTTTTTCCAGCACGTGTTGTTGTTGTTGCTCTTGTTGTTGTTGTTGTTGTTGTTGTTGTTGTTGTTGTTGTTGTTGTTGTGTTCTTTTAGTTTGTACTTTGTTGTTTTTTGCTCCTTTGGTATTGTTGCTGTTATTTGTTTTGGGTTTTTTTGCTGGTTTTTTTAGAGAGTTATCAACTTGTTTACAAGATATGCGCAGTACGTAAACGGCAAAGAGAAACTGATAAGGCTGTTCTAAACTCCTCAAACACGAATACTCCAACGTTGTTTTTTTCTTCAAATCAGAAACAAACAAAAACATTAATAATTAAATTATGTTTTTAAAGTCGCCATAACTCGCCATTTAGAGGCCGGCTTTGACTCTGCTTATTAGGGTCAACCCAGACTGAGAAGAATACAACACCTCAGCAAAAAGATCGAGATCAGACTCTATAAATACATTTTTCAAGCTTGGGATTCGACCTCAAGTCTCTTTCGTGCGACGGCGAAGCGTCTGACCACCATATCATAGACGTCGGTTACCGCAAAGTAACTGTATCCAAACAGGAATGTGGGTGGTAGGCGGATGTTCTGGTGTCGTTTGCTCTTTCAGTCCTGCCAAACATCAATCGTCCTTATCTTTCCTTCTTTGTTGTGTTGTTCACTCTCCTGTAACACCTCTAATTTACTGCTTTTCTATGACCTAACATGATATTTATTATGTGTATTTCATTCATAATTTATGCTGTTTTCACGGAGTTCTCTTCTGTAAAGTGTTTATGTTTTGTGTGATGTGGGTCAATGACCTTAAACACTGAATAAACCACCTACTTACCTGCCTCACTAGCTATATTGATTATAACCTAATTGTGTTGCATGTGCCTTAAAATTATTTCTATAACCAAACCAAACCGGAAAACATACAAGCATCTTTTTAAATTTACATTTCAGGTAGCAGAGGAGCTGCTGACGGTTGCCTACGAGCGAGGAATCAATTTCTTCGACACGGCAGAGGTCTACTCCGCGGGAAAGTAAGAAACCACTTTACACCGGAAGTAGCTACCACTAAACCTTCCTCTTCCGCTTCCTGTTTTATCTCACTTTTTTCCCCCATGTGCGATTTCACTTCTGCTTTGTTTGTGTAGGGGTTTCTGTGTGTGGAGGTGGGGGGGGGTGCTGATGATGTTTTTCAATAGTTTAACGGTTTGTAATTTTCTTTGTCCAAATATCTTATTGTTTTATTTATTACCACATATTTTTTGTTGCTCTATCCTTCTGTTCCTCACTGTTTTCTTTATTGTCGTCTCTTAAGTTTGTACTTTGTTGTTCTGGTTCTTATTTCAAGCAGGTAATGTTGTAGGACTTTTGGTTCTGAGTAAAAAGACAAGATTCACGTTTACCTCAATAAAAAAGCAGAATAATCAGTCTTCTTCTTCTACGATCTGAGCGAAAAAGCAGGATGATCCACTCTGGTTTTTTCTGGATTATAATTTCCTTCTCATTCTTTGAGAGATGCTTGTATTTTCCAGCACTGTCTGGTTACGTTTTTGTCTCCTCGTCCTTCTCCTTCTGTCTGTCTGTCTGTCTGTCTGTCTGTCTGTCTGTCTGTCTGTCTGTCTGTCTCTCTCTCTCTCTCTCTCTCTTTCTCTCTCTGTCTCTCTCTCTCTCTCTCTCTCTCTCTCTCTCTCTCTCTCTGCACTTTGCACCATTCTCTTCTTTCTATACCTACCTAACCTTCCTGGCACCTATTTTTCTTCGTATTTTAGTTTCTCTCTCATAAGCCTACCCCATACCTGTGAGCGCACCTGATACCTTGCCGCCGTGTGTATTCTTATTGACAGTGCAGGCAATGCTCACCTTCCCTCCCCTCCCTCCCCTCCCTCCCCTCCCTCCCCT
>NW_004797758.1:491773-493693 GCF_000002075.1 Aplysia californica
GGTGGGGGGGGCGGCTGGAGTTGAAGGCAACACCGGATGACAAAAACTGAACTTGAACTTAACTGCCCGGTTACCACGTACGTGACACTGAGACTACGTGTCTGCGTACCGTGTACGTAAACACCCCGTTATGTCAAACGCCTTAAGCTGCGTTCACACGGGAGTGGGTGCTATAGAAATGATCTAGATCTCCATTAGTACATGTATTATTATTATTATTGTTTAAAAATGAAAAAAAAATTGCTGTATTTTACGATTTCACTTTGTGTTAAAACAATACCATGTTGGTTTTAAAACAGAAAATATCTGAAATAGATCTAAATACAGATTACCGGTGTATCGAAGGTTTCAAGAGAAAAACAGAACAGGATCTGATTTGATTAGAGCATAAGCTTATTTTGTATTTAGAGGTTGTTTCCAAAATCTCTCGTCAATTTTTTGGGTTTTTTAAGACTAAACCTCATACACTTCTAGATTTTTGCATGAACCAAGTACCCGGTATGTACATGTACTAAATTTGGTCAAATTTTATGCCTTCATTGAAAAGCTATTTAAAAAACCGAGGGTTCCGTTATTTTGTGTCACGTGTTATCATATTATATTTGGTCGATAACTTTATTGTTAACGTACTCGTGTCTTGTTACTAGTAAATGTTAATTCCATTTGATGAATGTGTATTGTTTGTCATGATTTTTTAAAAGGCTGTGCTGCTTTTATGCTACCGGTACTCAAAATTGTCATGTTTTTTAAACAAAAAATGTTAGGCCCGTACTAATGCCCCTGGGATGGGAAGGTTGCAATTTTTTGCAATTTTTAGGCGGTTTACCTTGCAATTTTTTGCAATATTTCTATTTCAAAAATGCAATTTTCCGCGGGGCCAGACAAGTAAGGACAAGTAAGTGGCCCAAAAGGGGTGAACAGGGTATATGCAGCAATGAAACAGTTTTGAGTGTTGTGCAAACATGTTGCCTTCACCTCCTTTGGTAGACTCTTCCAGCCTCACTACTTAAGCTTACTTAATCAAAGCTTATGACTGCTTATGGAGTGGCCCGAAAGGAGTGAACAGGCTATTTCTGCGGCAATGAAACTGTTTTGAATGTTAGGCATACTGTTCATTGGTGAATATGAACGTTTTTACCTTTAATTTATGAGGTTTACGTTTGTGGGTGAAATTGACAGCGACAATGTTTCAAAATTAGGAAGGGAAGCAGTGATTATTTGATTTAAATAGTATAGACGCTTCGCCACTGGATGCGAGAGTATTTCAACAGTCTCCTGAACACACCACCACCAAATAACCTGCCAAGCATCCAATCAATTGTGATGCTCCTTAAAAACAAGACTGGATGACATGAAGTAAGAAGCTGAACAAAGAACAACGGTGAAGCGGCCGGTCCTGATCAGATTCCACACGAGGCCCTATGACTGACTACAAAAACCAATGTGACGGCAGTGGCAGTCCTCTTTTTCACACTCAGTGTTTACCCAGGGTCTGGAATGAGAGTGAGAACAAGTTCCCAAAATACGGGTATATTGGAAAAAAGACACCTCAAGAAACGTCTAAAAAAAAGGGGGGGGGGGGAATCTCAGCGACTGCAGCAACACCAGAGGGATCATTCACTCTTCTCTCAAAAGGCCTACCAGGTAAGGAATTCAACAATAAAATATGGAGAGAATCAAGACTGCAAATGATCCAAGACTTCGGGATGAACAGGCTGGTTTTCGGAAAAATCGCTCCAAACACTGACCAGATTGCTTCGCTAAGGATCATGTTCATAGTCAGTGGAATAATCCGTCCCTAGAGTGGAACTTTCAGTTGATTGTCTACTTCCTTGACTTCGACGAAAGCCTTTAACAGTTGAGTATAGACCGAGCAACACTATGTGATTTTTTAACATTCAACTGGGTAATGAATGGGGG
>NW_004797758.1:493793-497510 GCF_000002075.1 Aplysia californica
CTCACTTTCTCTCACCCCCCCCCTCTCTCTCTCTCTCTCTCTCTCTCTCTCTCTCTCTCTCTCTCTCTCCCTCTCCCTCTCCCTCTCTCTCTCTCTCTTGAGTTCTTTCTCCATTTGCCCTCTCCACCTATCTATTCCCCCACCCTTTTACTCCCCCCTTCCTTCTATATCTCCCGCTTTCTGTGTCTCTCTTTTTTCTCTTTCTCTATTTCCCCTTTTATCTTACTTTTATTTTCGTTGTCCCTGTCAAATCCACCCCCACCCCTTTTCTCTTCTTTTTGTTATCTTTCTGTGTGTCTCCCATTTCTCCCCCTCATCCAAATGCTCTTTCTCATGTATTGCCTTCTCCACAATTCCAGACTTTTATTGTGTTGAAATTGATTACTTCGAATTGAGAAAGCGACAACAACTTGTCTTCTCCTCTAGTTGTACAAATACGTGTAGTTTTTCTGGGCATGTCTAGAATGTTATTTAAGCCAGAAACACTAAATACGTTCCCTTATTTAATTAATCTTTTTCAGTGAAACGCAGTTATAACAAACTTAAAATCGAAGAGGGTAGTGTTTGTTCGGCTATGTGTGCAATGTTTTAGAATTAAGTTGTAAAAAAAAAGAAAAGAAAAGAAAAGAAAAGTCTCACGCCATTTCAACACAGTAATGATAATATGGTCATGTAAGTACCAAAGATTATAGGCGTTACAACAAGAGAGTAACACACAAAAACGAGAAGGAAAGTTAAGGACGACAGAACAGATGTTTGATAGAAGAAAAAAACCCACTTCAGAGGCCCTCCAAACACCCAAACGTGCACTGTACTACTTACTCTGTAACCGTTCCTCAGTGAACGCAAACTTGCAAACATTAGTGTTGGCATGTTGTCAAAACGTACATCTGTAACCCATGGAATCGGTGGCAATCATTGACGTTTGATTGCTCATGATCAACAAACACCAACAGCTGAAAGCAGAGGCGAGATCTTAGCACAGATGTCATCGATCGTGATATGCCCTAGAGTAATTGTTGAATGTCAACAATCATTGTGGCCAAAATCTGTGGTGGAGGGCTTTGAGACTTTGCTGTCTCACGTAGAGCATCCAAGTTCAATTCCTGAGTTTGGATAAATTGTGTTTAGTATCTCGGTATTTTTTTTGGTAGGTTGCATCCCTCTCCTCAGCCCGGGTTGGTCCTGAGGGGAATGGCACAAACACGCCTCCAGAATAATCTAATTTGTGTCCAAGGGGGCATGAAACGCCTACTTTGGGAATATATACACACAAAAAAGCAATCATTGACATTTGATTGCTCATAGTCAACAAATACGAACATCTGAAAGCAGAGGCGAGATCTACGCACAGATGTCATTGATCATAATAGGCCCGGGAGTTGGTGGATGTCAACAATCATTGTGACTGGCTCTTGTGGTGTAGAGCTTAGGCGATTAGCCGTCGCACACAGAGGACCCGCAGTTCTATTGTCGTATGAAAAACACTTTTTATCGAGTATTTCCCTCTCTTTACCAGGACATTATGTACCCTACAGTCTGGCTTTGCTCAGATAGGCAAGTTCAAAGTCCACCTTGTAAATGGTCGGTTTTAAAGACAAGCGGGCTAACCTAGATTTCGGGGGTTTCCAGAAATTTTGACCCACACCAAAAGTGGGCATTGCCCTACCTATAGGAGAAGTTTGGTTTCATTGGTGTGTATATTTGTTTGACTAAAGATGAAAACTGTCCATGTCTTTTAAAGAAACAGAACAAGGAGCAAGAATTTTACTCTCGATTTTCTCAAAACAGCATTTTTCGGGATAGCTCCCTTGTGTTTAAAAGCGACCAAATGATGTATTTATTTGTGTCCATGGGGACGTGAATCGCCTACATTAGAGGAAAGAAAAAAACAAAACAAAAAGAACAAAAACATTGATAGACGGAGTATCTTTCCCTGGTAAAATAATATGATTTATTTGTCTGTACGTTTCAGGGAATTTTGCAAAAGAATTGCCTTCTGGTTTACCAAACCCCCCTTCTTTTACCCGTTCCTCTCTCTTCCACTCATCTGTCGCCCCCTTCCCCCTCTCCTTCTTCCCCACCCCTACATAACTACGATTGGCGCCTAGGAATGATCGTTCGGCCTATCAGCCATGTGTAGCTGGTTTCAGCTCAGGTTCTTGTCGAATCTGTTTTCGTCAACACAGCTTTGCAAAAATTCTGTGGACGTATTTACAAAGCCAAATCGAAACCTAAGCAAATCGTTTATAATTTTTGCTGGCTTGCTCTTTGGGAATCATAGATGAATTCAGAGAACATTTTAAACCTGGAAATGAAAAATAAACAAATCGTGAATGTTACACTGTTGAGAGAAGAAACAGAGCAAAAGAGAGCGATGCAGGGGTATTGTATGATTGTAAGTTGAAGGTGAGACCGCATGAATGATGATGGTGATGATGATGAAGTGGATGTTTTGATGATGATAACAAAATAACAATTAAACAAAATTCTAGTGCGCATATCCGGGGTCCCTTTTGGGGGCACAATGGGTTTGCGATAAGCGTTGTTGTAATACAGACAAGAGGGTTACGATAGAAGACTTGTGAAGTTCGAAGGCATGTGTGTGTGCTTGTGGGGGTGGGGGTGGGGGGGTGGGGGGTTATAATAATATATTACTTCTACTCGTATTCTCCGAAAAAACAGAAATGGGGGTATTTCGCAACACACTTCCACCCTACCGCTACATCTGTAGCATCACTTGGCACGGGCACAGCTCAATAATATTCTCTCACGATATTATGTGTCGACAATGTTCAAGTCTTTCACGCACAGAGCAACGTCAGGCATGCGGGAAAAATCAAGCCTTCCAGTTAGGTAGAAGCTGTTCTGACAGTTTACAGGTTTGCGTGTAGGTTTGTCTGGCTTTGATTCTCATGTTTTTTCTCTCTTTTTTCCCTTCTTCTTTTCCACAGAGCGGAAATTGTATTGGGGAAAATCCTGAAGAAGAAACAATGGAGGTAAGAATTTCTCTGGTTGACGACCATATGTGAGGCATCATGGTAAAATCAGGCCCTCGTCAAAATAATGACTTCAAAGATATCAACATTTTTATGTCTGTTGGGCAATTTTTAAAAATTAAAAATTGTCTTTCTTTTTTTTGTTTTGGCCAAATACCTTATATATCCATTTAAAACACATTTGTGTGTGGATTTTTACTGAAAAATGATGATATTATATGAAACAAATTATGTACATTTGCAGTTTCAAAGAACCATCAAGCTTTGGAAAAACTTAACTTTGGTCACCATTTCTTAGCTAATTTTACCTCTTAAACTAGGCGACCCACCTCCTTCTATTGCAAATATTTCGATTTCTACTGAAAAGAGATGGGTAATTTCTTAATTGAAAGCAAGACAAGTAAACATGTTTTAAGATTAGACCAATAACTCCACATACCCAAAAACTGACCAGGCCTTAGACATATAGTTATATTCAGATCGTAATTGACAGACTGTAGACGCTACAGTTTTCAGAGGTTGTTTTGTTTTGTTTGTTTGTATGATGTTGTTTGCTTTTTGGGTTTTTTTTCTACTGACGAAACAGTTGAAGTGTTATGAGACAGTATAGGTTGTATAAAAGTCTGAAAGTGAAATATCAGTTTTGCGTTCAACACTGCGACAAAGACCCCCTTTTCAACAAGCACATACACACACACACACACACACACACACACAC
>NW_004797758.1:498434-502064 GCF_000002075.1 Aplysia californica
ACACACATACACACACACACACACACACACACACACACACACACTGAAAAGTCAAAATAAAATATATGTCGGGGTGTGGAAAGGAGCTGGGCTGGGGAGGGATCTTATAAGACGGACAATTTATCTACTACTTTTCCTCCAACAACCTTGTCATGTTATGCAATGGCATGTAACAATCACACACAGAGACATACATACAGACAGACAGACACTCACACCCACACACTCACATACACTCACACACACACACACACACACACACACACACACACACACACACACACACACAAATGCACGCGCACGCACACACACACGCGCGCGCACGCACACACATACCTAGGACTACTTTAATAGTTAATAATATTACATATTGTCATCATAGTGAAATGAGGCACTCGATAAGATTATGAAATCGAAAAAATCGTCATGAGGCAAACCCTACTTCCGTCAATTGAAAATGTCTCTCCTTTTATTTAAGATTAATGTATTCTTATTATGATGAGATACCTTTTTCCTTCAAACGAGAGACAAAGGAGCAATCTTTAAGATGATAACAATTACTCGATATGCCCGAAAAAAAAACTGATGAGCGCCTGATTCCACATTCCTTTGTTTTAGCGGTTGGTTGGATGGAGGGCACCACTGATAGATCTACATCTTGGTCCTACTTCTTTACTTTCCTTCTGTTGGTTCTGTCTGTCTGTCTTACTTTTTTCAAAGCAATAAATTAAATGACCTTCATTGCGTCGATGTACATCTCATTACACAAACAACCTAACAAATACTTGTGAGTGGTTCGCGGGTGCTCTGGTGTGGTTTGCTTCTTCTTTCCTATCAAACGTCTATCGTCCTTATCTCCCCTTCTTCTTTTTTATGTTTGTTACTCTCTTGTAGCACCTCTAATCTTCTGGTGCTCATATAAAATCTCTACTAAAACTAAACTAACAAATTTTAATCCTTCGTTTTTCTTCCCTGCAGGAGATCGAGTTACATCATCTCTACCAAGATCTACTGGGGTGGAAAGTAAGTAAGCTGTTTAAAGGACTTTTGTTGAGGCTTGTACTCACTTGATGAAGAGGCGATTTGGAGAAGTAGTAGAATGTTGTTTGACGGTGTTCTCTTGATGTTGGTGTGTCCTTTACAATGATTACAGTGTCGTCTTAATGCTACTGTTGTGGTTGATGATGATGATGATGCTGAGGGTGATGATGATGATGATGATGAGTGGGAGGGTAAAGGGAGGGAACCTTATACTTTGATGGGATAGAGCCCAAAATAAATACTTTTTATATTATTATTGTTATTATTATTGCTATTATTATTATTTATTATTATTATTACTAGTTCCATTACCATTATTATTTCGTTTTCAATGTGGTATCTAAAACAATGATTTCTACACTCTTTGCAGGGCGGAGACGGAGAAAGGTCTTTCAAGAAAGCACATTATAGAAGGTAAGTTAAACTACTAAGTGAAAAATATTGAAAGGTCAAAATGAAATATCTGTCTGTCTGGGTGTGGAAAGGTGGTGGGCTGGGACACACACTCATACACTCCCACTCACACACACACAGACACACACACACTCACACACACAAACACACACACACACACAACACAGAGAGAGAGAGAGAGAGAGAGAGAGAGAGAGAGAGAGAGAGAGAGAGAGAGAGAGAGGAGAGAGAGAGAGAGAGAGAGACTAAGAGAGAGAGAGAGAGAAAGAGAGAGCAAAAAAAGGGAGAGAGAGAGAGAGAGATGGAGAAAGAGTGAGAGACTTTCCAGACATCGTTCTTCCGTCCTTTTCTACTCCTTCTCACCACCCATCTCACACTTCATCCCCCTGGAGCCTCTTTCACCTGCACACAATCATTCAGTGCAATCCATTGTTTCCCCTGGGGTCGTATTTGTCTGAAAACTTTCCCTCGTCCCTAGCTCACCTGTGCAGGAATCAATGTTTGAAATGTTCCCCATTGACAGACACATATTTATCAAACTGTAAGCATTTCTCCCGGGTGCTTGAAGGGTTCCGAGTACTTCTCAAGCTTTGGTTTATTGATAGAGGTCGTTGTGTCTTTCCATTTGTCTTCTCTCCTATTCTTTTCCCTTTGTATTTCTTTTCTGTCGTATTTCTTTTTTGTCATGTTATTTTCCCATCGTTGTTCTTTCCTTTTTTAGAATCTCCTCTTTCTTTCCTTTATTAGAATCTTCTCTTTCTTTCCTTTATTAGAATCTCCTCTTTCTTTCCTTTTTTAGAATCTCCTCTTTCTTTCCTTTTTTAGAATCTCCTCTTTCTTTCCTTTATTAGAATCTCCTCTTTCTTTCCTTTTTTAGAATCTCCTCTTTCTTTCCTTTTTTAGAATCTCCTCTTTCTTTCCTTTTCTCTTCCGCTTTTTCCCCCTTTTCTTTCCTTTTGTCGCCATTCATTTCCCCCCCCCCCCGTTTCCTTGCGTGTAATCTTTCATTCTAATGTTTGGAGTTTTTCTCTCATTGATTTATAGGCTTAAGACCAGTTAAAAATAACACTACTTTTTTGTTCTTCTCAGTGGGGCTACATGTTCGGAAGCCCCATTCACAGTTTAGTTTTTCTTATTGGAGACCGATTTGCTTGGGACAATAATATTAATTGTAGGCTACAACTCTTTGATCTGGGAAATGTTTAATAGCAAGTTAGATTAAACGGGGAAGAATATTAGGATAGCAATTATAACGTTAACCGTATAATGTTTTGTGTCTGACCATGATTAATGCAACCGCTAAGGACATTAACATTATACTTTATCTTTAAAAAAAATCAGAAAGAATAAGGGTTAAGGTAAATCGTGGAGACTGCTGTAGTCAGTGTGATCAATTCTTACAAAGAAAAACTTATCACATTTTGAGCATTTGCAAGTTTTTATTTTTTTTCTTCAAATTTTTGGTAAGTGTTTTACGGTGCTCGCAAGTGCATAGGGTCATACGAGCGCGCGGGACACATTAAACGTTTTCAGTTGATAGGAAATGTTGAACTTTGACGGGGTGGCGGCCGAAGCCTACTCTTATCGATTTTAGACCACCAAAGGATATTTCATGTGCACAACGGGACCCCGAGATTTTTCGCCCTTGTCCGAGAAGACTAGCTGTAGATCTTTCCTATTAAAATATCAGGAGTGTTACTGAAAGACAGCAGAAAGAAGGACCCAAGGAGCAGCAGTAGAAAGGCTGCAAAAAGAGTCAGAAGCCCAGGGGAGGAAGCAAATGGGTTGAAGGGGTGAGGTCAGAAAGTGGAGACGAAAGCAGACGACGGGCATTGCTAGAGAGCAGGAAAGACGGTGAAAGGAGACAATTTTGGAGAAGAAAAATTAATTGTTTCCGTCGCTACCCAGATTCGAACCCCGGACCTTTGAATGAGATGTGAACACCTTAACCTTTAGGCCACGAGAGCCCCCCGCCCCCAACCCCCATATGAAAGTTCGATCATTCGTGGATGCGCTCAACTTGTGGGGTTTTTCTGTGGGCTCAAGCAATTCCAAACGGACAGATAAGAGCAGCTGGTTTTTTTTGTTTTGTTTTTGTAAAGTGTTTTACGGCGCTCGCAACTGCATAGGTCATATGAGCGCGCGGGACACACCTAATATTTTCAGTTGGTAGGA
>NW_004797758.1:503672-504722 GCF_000002075.1 Aplysia californica
AAAAACACACATACGCATACACACACACACACACACACACACACACACACACACACACACACACACACTCTCTCTCTCACTCACTCACACACACACACACACACTCAATCATACACACACACGAACATTACCACGCAAACTTGCGCACAGACACACAAGCATACAAACACACACACACATACACACACACACACACACACACACACA
Source organism: Aplysia californica (assembly GCF_000002075.1). NCBI lineage: Eukaryota > Metazoa > Mollusca > Gastropoda > Aplysiida > Aplysiidae > Aplysia > Aplysia californica. Next base: position 503,880 of record NW_004797758.1, read on the forward strand.
CACACACATTTACAAACCAAGACGGACTTAGAAAGAAGGACAAAAGTATGCAATGACACCACATAAAGTCCCACAGTTTTATAATGTAATTTACGTTTCATTGTGAAGCTTCTCATAATTATGCCGGCCAGAGTCAAGGGACATAACTAAACAATTTAAAAGAATAGATCTTGATAAGGCAATATCAACATTGTTGCCTCCCCTGCTAGAAAAGTAGATTTTAACAGCACCTTCACAAACTCGAACTCCAGAATTATTCATTATTTTACTGATAACTTGACTGGTATCTTTGATGTAACGGTCTGGCGCTTCACCGTCGAACACAGAATGGTGATAATTTATATCGAGTATATATGTCTCTCTGTTGGGATGTTGTAGCACTCCCAGCCCGTGTTAGTTCTTATAGACAGTGTTCTCACCTCCAAAATGATATAAAATATTATGTTGATGGTTGCGTAAAATGCCTACAAAAAACCTCAACAAAAATAAATAAACAAACAAACCCCAGCAGATCATTCAGCGTTTTCTGTGTTTGGCCTTGTTGTTTTAAATACCAGATACGATGGGTCCATAATTTATATTTAGGCCAGCAATGCGCAGTCAGTATCGTACTAGCTGCTGTGTGATCACATTTTGTATAATTCAATTATTATATTTGTCTCTCTGTTTTGTATCACCAGGGATCAAGGCGTCCCTAGGCCGTCTACAGTTGGACTATGTCGATATAGTGTTCGCCAACAAAGCAGATTCACATGTGCCCATGGAAGGTAAGACAACAAACTTTATAAATTTAATCGAACTTACACTAAACAGACAAACTGTATCTGTGTATATATAATATAA
>NW_004797758.1:507332-509599 GCF_000002075.1 Aplysia californica
TCTCTCTCTCTCTCTCTCTCTCTCTCTCTCTCTCTCTCTCTCTCTCTCTCTTCCTGTCTCTCTCTCTCTCCATCACCCACCTTCCCTCCTTACCCCGATCCGCCCTTTCCGTACCCACCCTGACTCACCCCCCCTCTCGTTGCACCCCCCCCTTTCCTTCCCATATCTCCACAGGGTTATACATGGTTGAGAGAGAAGATACTCAGCGAGGAAGGCAGACGCCAGCAATCAAAGCTCAGGGACCTGGCAGTCATTGCCGATCAGCTGGGCTGTTCTTTGGCCCAGCTAGCCATCGGTGAGAGGAGTTTTGCAAGCAATTTAACGCCCTACTATAACTAAAGATATCCGTAAAGTAATAAATATGTTTTGTTCCATTTTTGTTTTGTTTTGTTTTTTATTATGCAAAAATGTCCGTGAAGAAACTGGGATATTACATTGTTTCGTCTTGATTTAGAAGAGAAATACGGGGGACGTTCTTTTAATCTAAGAACGAAAGACGGGAAACGGATAAAAAAAACGTGTTTAAAAAGGGCCAAAGAAAAGTAAAATATTAAGAAAACTAAATAGGAAAGAGAGGGAAAAAAACAATTTTTAAAAAAGGAAACGTTTAATTAATGTGTACATGAGTACTCACTTCAGAATAGACATGCCGAAATATACGTCTTTCTGTTATCTTAATTGTATATTAAGGGAGCCATCGTCCTGATTCGGATTATTGAAGAAGGCCAATATAAGGTCCCAACAGACAGCCTTTCGACACGGGAATCGAAGTCGCCTTATCTGAATGCGATAGCGAAGCGCCTAACCGTTACAATACAGACCCCTGTATCTCAACGCTGACACTTGAAAGACTAAAACAAAACAAAACATGTTTTCTCTAACAAAAACACATTATCCCGTAGTAAACAAACAACTATAGAAAAACAAAATAATTCTTTTGATTGTTCTTCGTCTACAGCATGGTGTGTGAAAAATGAGAACATCAGCCAGGTACTTCTTGGGGCTTCCACAGTGGACCAACTCTGTGAGGATATACAGGCCCTACAGGTAAATAGACGCATCTGGAAACCTTTGTCCGGTATACAGGTATACAGGCAAACCCGTGTAAAAGTGTGGGATATACAGGTTAATAGGAAAATCCGTATAAAGGCTAACCAGGACAAGAGTGGGGGGTATAAGTAAATAGATACACCTGGATAAAATTTCGAGTATGCAGGTAAATAGACAAACCTGGATACCATTGTTCGTTTTACAGGTATCTCCACAAGCATTCAAAATCACAATAGAAGAAATATGGGTAAATGAACAAACGGGAATAGAATTGTGGGATATTATAGACAAAATTAACTCAGGAAATGCATGTAAATAGACAACCATTCGCAAACATTCAGGAAATACAGATACATAGACAAACACTCACAGGCTAAGTGTTTACAAGTAGAGAGACAAATATGCACACGCATACGATGAACAAGGGTAAATAGACAAACATTTACAAACACACAAGATATACTGGTGAATATATAATTATTAGTATGTTTCTTCTTTTTTTCGATACCACATCAAGATGGCTTGGTTCTTTTAATTTTTCTGACTCCTTCATGTGTTTCCATGGTGTTTAGTGTTAGAGAAGAAACAAAAGCAACATGTTAAAGCAATTACTTCTCCAGTATTTCTTTCCTGAAAATATAGTTATAAGCTTCTTGCAACCCCTCACACAACCTCCCATCCACCCTCCCCTCCGCCCTTCAACCTCCCTTCCACCATACCCTCCATCCTACGTCCATCCTCCCCCTCCTTAATTCCCTCTCTCTTTTTACCTCCCCATCCCCTTGCTACCAAAAATTAAACCAAAACCAAAACACACCTAATACTTTGTCTCGCTCTGTTACCCCACGACGTCCTCTATCCCCCGCCACAGCGTTTGGCAAAACCCATGCTCATTATGTTTCAATTATTGAATTACAATTATTGTTCATATCAGTACCTTTCTGACAAAAAGAGGACCTTATTTCTGCTATATTGTTCATCATCACCATGTCTATACATACATTTCTAAAAAGAAATGAGTGGCAACAGTAACAGTGTCTTTACTACTTCGCTTGTGAGAGAAGTTTTTCAATTGAGATAAATAGTATGTAACCTTTGCACCTTCTTCTTGGCTTTTATTTATTGTTCTTTTCTTGTTATCTACTTCTATCTTAAAAAATGTATTTCTTCTTCTTCTTCTTCTTCTTCTTCTTCTTCTTCTTCTTCTTCTTCTTCTT
>NW_004797758.1:511614-519555 GCF_000002075.1 Aplysia californica
TCTTCTTCTTCTTCTTCTTCTTCTTCTTCTTCTTCTTCTTCTTCTTCTTCTTCCTTCTCCTTCTCCTTCTTCTTCTTGATTTCAATTTTTATATGGAGTAGCGGAAACTTAAACAGGTGACTGCCTAAGAAGAGGAATCCTTGAAGTTTACGTGACTGTCTGATCTTATTTTTTCATCGATGCCGCCTGCTCCCTGCTTTCAGTTCGTTCCCAAACTAACAGTGGAGGTTCTCGAGCATCTTGAGTCTATCTTAGAGACTAACCCTCGCCCCATCTCGCCGGCGGGATCTGTCAAGAGAGTGTTTTCATGGTAACGCCCATGCTCCGCTATGCCTGCCCCCGCCTTCGGTGTTCTGCTGATATACTATGTGTTGGATCGTGATGAAATTAGTCGCTCGTCAAAATAATGGAGTCGAAAAAATTGGCTTTTTGGGGGGCAATTTTTTGCGATTTTGCTTTTCCTTTTTCTATGAACACTTTTTATGTCCTTTTAGAAACAAAATTTAAAATCTATATAGAAGTTCCTGAGGAAAAAAAACCGATTCAAGGCTAAAGAACACTGTACTATTAGTAAAATTTCCAGTTTCAAATAACACTCAATCTTTGGGAGTCAAGAACATTGGAAGGCATTTTCTCTTCATTGTTACTTCTAACGGGACCCTCACCTCCCTCAATCGCAATAGATATCTTGACTTTTATTCGAGATAGATGGTTATTTGACCCCAAAAGAAGAACCATACGATGGGTTTTTATTATATCAATATCTCTATTTGCCCCAAAAATGACGAGTGCCTGATTCCACCGCGGTGTGACACATACCTGCGTCTGATTGTCATGTTGATGGACTTTAAGTAGATGCTACATCGTTATGTTGTCTTTATGTGGGGTTTCCAGACAGATGAATATTTCCTTCTCAAGCGCATTTTTTTAGATGGAGGGTGGGGAAGGTGGGTATGTGGATATTCTTCCACGACTGAAAGTCCAAACGAAGTTGAATTGAATGATTGAACTAAATTACTTCGTGTAGGCTTCATAAGTTGTTTATTTTACATGAAGATGCCAATTTAAAAAAAATAAATAAAAGGCTGTTTTTTATTATACAGTAATAAACAATCACTGAAGATACGAGAAAAGCAAACAGGACAGTCTTACGTGTGGTTTTCATTAAAGAGCTGGATTTAATGAATATGGGTTTTTTGTTGATATACCCGTTAGGAATAAGGTACCAACATTGATTCACTGTGTACTAAGAAAACATAATAATATGCATAATTTGAAGGAACGCTTACGGTCTGAAAACCCTTTGTCTTCTGAGTACCGTTTGTTGTATTGCCATTTTGATGTACATCCATATTGGAGACTCAAACCTGAACAAGTGAAGAATTCATTTCTGTTGTGTATTCTACTTACGAACAGTCCAAAAACACCAACAGCATTAAACATTCATAAATGAAGCAACTTCTCGGGTTGTGTTCCACAGTTTAACATAAGACTTCATCAAACTTTACATGATTGTGACTTGTGCTACCGTAGGCTAGACATAATTGTTCTCTAGGCTACGTGTTGCTCTTTTCCTGCTCTCAATACCGATATACTAACCATTATAGTACTCGTTATGCAACACTTAAAGTGGTTACTCATATTACATCATGATTACTTTACTTTACAACAATTTCGATGTCTGGATGTGGAGCAAAATGAAATGGATTCTCTACCGAGTTCTTATGAGTGGCGGGCACCATCTGAACCAGGTATTGATAAGAAACCGACGATCTTGATCATTTTTCGTGATGCTTATCATTGTTCTATATTATGTTGTGTCTGGTCACTTATACTTGAAGTTCTTTATTCTGGTAGGTTTTTTACCTAATGTAAGCCAGTTTTTTGGGGGGTGGGTTTTTTGGAGGGTGGGTTTTTGGGGGGGTTCTTTTAGGGTAACACAAACAGCATACATCAGTGGGCTGGAGAGAAAGAAGAAATTAACTAGAAACACAAACCTTTTACTAACCTGACAGCACTAGCGAGTATTATACAATTGTTAACATTAGTTCGCGCACATTTCATTCACAAACACATAGTCGTGTCCTATAAGGTGAACAACCCCCCCCCCCCCCCCCCCAAAAAAAAACAACAACAACAAAACAACAACAAAAAACCCAAAAAACCAACACACACAGAGACAGAAAGAAACCATTTAACAGTTTGGAACTGGCAACAAAAGAATGAACAGAAAAAAATAGTCTATTAAATATAAAAATGAACACGTAAGCCATTCATCTTTACGTGAACCAGCCGTAGAGTTTTAATTTGCTCAAGACTGCAGGTCAAAGTTTGACGGTAGAAGATTTATTTGTTATGTTCCGGAAGGAGCCTGTGGTGAAATAGTTAGAAGTTTTAGTTTTGTAATCAGATGACAAGAGCTCTATTCCCAAGTGAAGAAGTTACTTTTCTCAAGCAAGACGTCCATCCTTTTGGTGGAATTATGCGTTCCATCCACCTCGAATCGCTCTGACAGACAGTATCGAGCCAGAAAGCCCTCTTAATGAACTGATATTGTGTGGGCAGGTATGAAAAGTAGTTACAACCTATCATCCCAATACGAAGAACGAGTCTCACAGCTAGGTGTGCATGGGCATGAACTTGTGCATGCAGCCCCTGCATTCTTAAAAGGCAGTGTTGGTTTTATGCCCACTGTTGTCTTACTTCTACAACAAACACCCACACAATCACAAGCAGCTATTCCACGTTTTGTCAATGATCTACGTTTGGTATTAGAATCAATAGAAGGCCGTCTCACATTATTTGAACAATAATTAGTTTCATTGTCTCTATTTCTTTGATTTAATCACCGTTAAATGCTAGATCTGATGATCATGGTTGTTAATTTTTTTCTCCTTTCTGATGCTCTCTAAAATCCTTTATCAATATCCATTGGTTTAAGTTATTCAAACCAGTTTCTCTGGGTCTCCCCCTTCATATTTGTGTCTTCTATTTTTTTCATCGAGAACAAGATGTTCAAATCCTTTATGTTGATGTAGGGATTTTATTTTTCTCCAACGTATGAACTCATGATTCTGATACCCAAATTCGAATTGGCAAAATGCTGGACATCAAAATCTACTTAATTTGTGTCCTGAGTTAGTTATTGTTGTTTCATAATGATGGACATTACACGTAGGGCTTAAAGCTGCAACACTATACCCCCAGACCCACCATATGGGTAATGATTCTTTGTTGGTTAATAGGAGAGTTATTGTCGATGGTCTTGTATGTATTTTTCAATGTAATGTAGATTTCTATGTAATATGGTATTTGTTGTCTTGTGGGTAAAAGTCTGGTGTACTGTTGTACGGTGACCGCTAGTATAGAGGAAATTCGTTTCCTTGTGAATTGTGCATGCTGGATATCTGTTGTCTCAGGAGCAGTTGCTTTGAAATCATGTCCCCATACGTTTTCGTTTCAAAGTGTCACGAGGGCTTGCGTAATGGTTACCCATCTGGTCTGTATCGTGCAAGTATGCATATTGTAATGTATTATGTGACCCTCAATCTATATTGATATTCGTCGTGTCATTATCCATGTGGCTCATATTCTTATAATGAATGTTCTTATGGATTTGCAGCATGTCAAAATACGAAATGATAAGACCAAACAAAACAAAGCAAAACACCTCATTTCATCCCCTACTCTTACAAAACAAATCTTATTTTTTTAATGTTATTGTGCAATGACTCGCTGTTTGAAGAAATTGTTTCAACGAGGATATGAGACCAAAAGTACCGTATCACGGTATATTGCATTCTTCAGAGGGAACCAGGTTTAATAGTTCATGGAAACAGAGAGTTGTACCACAAATATACTGGGTAACATGATAAAACATAAATATATCATTTAGAAATGTAATGTCTTTGGAGAATTTATAAAAGGACACCACTAAAGCTTGAAAATAAAACTGCTATCGTTTTTGCTTTTTCAGATAAATTTAATGTTAATTTGGGTCCGGGGGGGGGGGGGGGGGGGGGGGGGGCTTTAAAAAAAAAAAATAATTTGGTCGCCTATCCTCGACATGTGTCCATCTATGATTTTTTTAAAAATGTAAAGAAGAATATACAAACTTGTGACCTGTGCTTTGTGTGTCCACTGAATTGATGTGCTTCAATGATATGCAAGCATTACTTTCATAGCAGTCAACAATATTATATATGTATAAACATCTTTTCTATTTTTTTTTTCACCTCAGTCAGTAACTTATGAATAACTATCTTTCCGAGATACTTTCAAGCGATTCATTAACATATTTTAAAATTCAGAATTATGAGTCAGATTATTAGTTGTTTTTTTAAAAATCAATGACACTCATGTTTCTCCTATTGATTCGTCGACATTACAATACATTCTATCAGACACGACAACTTTTTTTCCAGCATATGTGATAAGTAGCCTATTAATATATTTTTTTACGTTTTACGCTAGCAAACTAGGTTTAAATTCCGTGTTTGAAATAACAAACTAGAGAGAGAAATCAATTGATGATTGAAAAGTGCGAAATTGTTTAGGATTAACAGCCCTTGCAACATTGTAAGGTTATTTAAAATCAAAGTAGCACCCCCCACCCCCCACCCCCCCAAACAAAAGACATATTATATTTGCAAACTTCCATGGTGTAGTACTCTCTGGGGTGTTTACTTTAATTTTTTAAACACATAAGCACTGATATGTGTATGATTTCGTAATGTCTTGGAGTTTGATCCTTGATTCAAGACATCACCTTTTCCAAACTAGGACACAGCTTTTTGCTATAACAAATTTCTTGCGTATTTTATATGACATTTTATTCTCCCCCTCTGGAAAGAATCAGAGAGTCATATATTATATGGTGTCAGTTTTTGGGCATACGGAGTTGATGGTATCATTTTAAGGCCTGTCCATTTTTCTTGTTTTGGGTAAAAATAATATCCATCTATGTTGAATAGAAGTCGAGATATGTGTGATTGAAGTAGGTGAGGGTCATCTGGTTTCAGGGGTAAAATTAGCAAGAAAATGGCCGCCAAAGTTGAATTACTTCTTTAGCTTGAGAGTCCGTGGAAAATTTACGTTTCTTCTGCTTTTAATCAACGTTTTTCAGTAAAAAGTTAAGTGTGCTTTTTAATGGGCGTGAAAGGTATTGAACTAAAATAAAAAAATTCGATAAAAATTCCCAAAACCTGCGGGAAAATGCCAATTTCTTGGCCTTCATTATTTTGACAAGCACCTGATTTCAGAACGCTGCCTCACAAATAATCTAATATGTCGATGGAAGAACAAAGTGTCTTCTTTTAAAATCAAACAACTTCTGGCTAGTTGAAAGTAGGAGTCGGTAGTGTCGTGACGCACGTTAAGTGTCACAAATAGGCGTGAAATCAGCTGTGTCTGTGACCTTTAACATCAATCCAGACACTAAAATCACGTGTACGTTGCCTGATTAACGTCAAGAAAGGGTTGATATTAGCATGCACACGTTTTAGCTCGTAATATCGTTTGTTGAAATTAAATACATTGGCCACCATATTTGTTCACTCTTCATACAGAGAATACTTGTTTCTGACGATTTTGGACTGATTTTAACAACCTGCATTAACTCTCTTATTTCACCTCACCAGCTAAATTAATATCCTGGAGAAGAAACACTTTGAACATTCACCGAGCCAGACTGCTCTTTAAATAAACTACTTTTATTCTGTCCTGCTCACTACATGCCTCACTTTGTTTCCTAAAGATATTAAAATGTTTCGTTGTTTTCTTTTCCTCTTTTCCCCAGTACGTGCCCAAGCTGACTGGAACAATTCTGGAGGAAATAGAGCGAATTCTGGGCAGTAAACCAATGATCCGGGAGCAGTCCAGGTGACACAATACACTTTCTAGCCCCCCCCCCCCTGCCCAAACTTCGCCTCTCCTCGTTCACCCAGCAACCTTTGACTTCAAGGCCAAGGCTTTTTTTTCCTTCTTTTTTTCCCCTTTTCTTTCGAACAGCTGACTGAAAGAAAGGATGCCGACTTTCGAAATCCAATCCAAACCTAAAGGAAATACCCATTCCCTTCCCTTTCCGTCTCCGCCCTCTCACTCTCCCTTTTTTTAAGAAGACATACGAAATTCCAATATACGAGGGCAGAGTTCTCTTAAAGAAGCGTAGTCCGTCAATACAGTATGTTATTCTGTATAACCTCATGCTCATTCCTTGCATGACAAATTATTTGAAATGATTGTTTGACTTCGTTTGGTTTGGATTTGTGTGCGTTAGTAATTTTGTAGTAAGATTTAAATTATTAAAATTGACATATTACGAATACGAAGTGACAGTCCATTCTTAACCCCTCATGATTGGATAAACTGATTTTTTAAGGTTTTCTTTAGATTGTTCTTCAATTTTTTCTTCACACTCTTCCCTTTACTATTGGGTGGGAGGGAGGAGGGAGGAAAGATTTCAGTCTATAATCTTAAAAGTCCAACATTAAATTTTCTTTGTTTTCAAATCGTGTATGAGGATTTACAAAAAAACGAAACGAAAACTGAATAGTGCATGTTAATTTGGTGTTTGAGATAGAAATTCAGAGCTTCCATGATGGACTGCTGTTTCATATTTGTCTTAATTGAAATTGCATTAATTATTACAAATAGGTTACATGTCTTACAATTTAACATAAATGAATAACTGTAGTTAGAGCAACAGCATAGTCTTTCTAACATGTGCACACGTTTTGCATTTTGAATGCTGCCGCAAATACCTATTTCCTAACGTAATTGACGATTTTTATTTCGTCTGTCTGATGAGATCCACTTTTGTACCCTCTTCTGTGCAATGTTGGCGCCACCGACAGTCGAAATTGCTCTTGACGGTCACCCGTCGTCGAGTATAGAAGGGGGCCTCTCTTAGACAGGAGGTCGTCTTATACAGAGTCATAATGTTGAAAAAGACGCAAGGGCGAAGTGGCAGTTGGGATGTGGTCGTTTGTACTGGTGATTATTTCGGATAGGCGGTCGTTAGAGGAAGGTTTGACGACAGCATTTTTTTGTAAAATGAGTCCATTTTAAAAAATCTGGTCTAAGGGCATTGTTTCAGAAACAAAACTGCGAAGACGCCACGTTTCAAGAAATGGCACTGCAAATGGCATTTCCAAGTTGTTGTTTTTTTTCCTCGTATTTTTCGAGGTGTATATTACTATTATTATTCAAGGGCTTGGTTTATAAAATGAATATTATGCTCTCGTCGCTTTGTGTTCGCTGTGGCTGAGATGACAATGTATGATCAGTATATCTGTTCGAAGGAGTGACACTAAATGGCAAAGGACCCTGGAGAATGGTTCAATTTCCGAATTATTTTCTCAATATGAATCTATGTCTTTGTGTTATTCCGACCCGATTTTGTGTCAATTGACTGATTGACTATGAGTTGTTGTACTTTTAAAGCCACTTAGCCATACTACGAGCGTGACAATATGAAGGGCTTCATGGCAAAACACATTATATTACTACAAAAAAAAGACAAATTGTGGAAAATTGAAAAATAAAACCTTACTATCTGAAAAAAGTGTGAATGAAACACAATTTTATCATACTAAATATGGAGCAGTACAATGCATTTTGAGTGGAAAAATATTCGCACGACAATTCTTACCATACGATTACGAAGCAGAGAGTTGACGTAGTAGCACGTTATGTCATGGAACCTTTCATATCTATTATGCAAGGATAGATTAAAACTTTTTGTAGACTAGGTTATTAACATCTAAGCTAGGTGCAGGTTATAAAAAATAATACATTCTTTGGCGCCTGGCACGGTTGCTTTTTTTTTCAAACAAAGTCAGTTACCTTTGTCTTTCTTTGTATTTCTATGTCTGTCTGTCTGTCTGTCTGTCTCTCTCTCTCTCTCTCTCTCTCTCTCTCTCTCTCTCTCTCTCTCTCTCT
>NW_004797758.1:519655-521327 GCF_000002075.1 Aplysia californica
CCCCTTTTTCCTCTTTTTTCCCCTTTTTCCTCTTTTTTCCCCTTTTTCCTCTTTTTTCCCCTTTTTCCTCTTTTTTCCCCTTTTTTCTCTTTTGTTTTTGTTTTGTTTTGTTTTGTTCGTTTATTCGTTTTTGTTTAGTTTTTCTTTTGTTTGTCTTTTTTTGGTGGGGGGAGGGTCTAATGTCATTGTCTAGATTCAAGTATTACCAGTATTCTTTTGGTTCTTTTAAAGAGGATCAGTACTCGATACCCTTGCAGCGAAAAGAGCACTCACAAGCCCCAAACAGCTGACTCTGTCACTCACACCCGCCAAAGTCCCGCCACAGTAAATCTCCCACACCAGACCTATGACTGTTGGCTTTGTAAACTGCACCGCCCAATCTCAGACTTCTCATGCTGCTTGCTTGGTTAATCTACCCACAAAACACAGAGAAAGAGTTCAGGGTATTGTCTTCCTAAAAAGCGCCAATGATTGATCGTTCCACGGGTGGTTGAAGACTGTTCGAAGCATGTCACTGAGAGTGAGCTGAGGAGAGCTGGAGAATTGTTGTTGTTTTTCCCTGACGTGCACAGGTGGTGGTTGTGGACTGAGGCCACCGATTTGTCAGGCGTTTAGTCGCAAGAAACTACACGTAACGAAATGTGTCACGGCGCGGTGGAATCAGGCGCTCGTACATTTTTGGGCATAAGATAGGGTTTTTAAAATCATCTTAAAGCTTGTTCATTTGTCTTGCATCTTGAGAAAGAAACACCCAGATATCTTGAATAGAAGTCGAATTTTTTTTTTATGTTTGCGATTGAAAGAGTTGTTGGACGACTTAATATGAAAGGTAAAATTAGCGAGAAAATGGCTGACAAAGATCTGTGACTTCTGAAGCTAGAGTCCTTGAAAATTGGAAATTTTCATTTTTTGTGTCCTTAACGAACGTTTTTCGATAACACTCCTCCAGAAATATGTTTTGAAATAAACATAACAGCTGTTCACGCAAAATAAAAAGGAAATCCGAAAAAAGTTGCCCAACGCCAAGAAAAATGCCGGTTCCTTTGATTTCACTCTCTTAACGAGGGCCTGATTTCACCACGCTGCCTCACATATGTAAGATTTTGAATGTCGAAACCTAACCTGAAAATAATCATTTTTTTTTTTTCAATAAATGTAGTTTTTTTCAGGCGATCATCAACAAAATTTGGAAGATCATAATTTAGAAGGTGTGATTTGATCCTGCTTGTCAGATCCAACACTGGCTGAGAGAGACGCAACATCTCGGCGGAAAGACAGAGATACTCGGTACGGATTGGCCCCACACGGGAATCGAACTCTCTCTCTCTCTCTCTCTCTCTCTCTCTCTCTCTCTCTCTCTCTCTCTCTCTCTCTCTCTCTCTCTCTCTCTCTCTCTTTCTTACTCTCTCTCTCTTTTACTTTCTTCTATTTTCATTTTTCACTTTCTCTCTTTTCCCCCTCTCCCCCTCTCCCCTCCCCCAACCAAATACAAAAGAGTCCGCCTAAAGTGAACTCGCTTTATTTGAACAATCGGTTAAAGTGAACGATATTCTGTGGTCCCGATTGAAATGTGTTTTTATTTTTTTTGTTTAATAAAAAAAAATAGTGGATAAAATGGGGAAATCCGATGAGGTGAACACCCAAATTGGGTGAAGGCTCGCCCGCTGCGTTG
>NW_004797758.1:522350-529793 GCF_000002075.1 Aplysia californica
TTGTTATTATCATTTTTTCATTATTATTATCAGCATTATTATTATTTATATTTTTGTCATAATATCCGTTGTTGTTACGATTATTTCCGCTTTTAAATATATTTTCCTTACTACTATTATTATTTTCATTATTGTTATTTCTATCATTATCGCTGCTAAACGTTTCTCAATTGTGCTGTGATATATTAATTACTCGTCTGTGATGCTGTTAACCAAGATATATATACTTCTGTGAGCATAAATGGTATTCCAGTTCTTACATTTAACTACTTAACTCATTTGCTACGAAGATTCGTATTTGAGATGCGCTCTGTACGTTTTTTTAATGTCCGGGGGAAAAAACAATGTGAGAATAAGAAAGCCCCCCCACAAAATTCAGAAGTGATAGTGTTGAAGATGGTCAGTTGAACAAATAGACAGAAACAAAACCTATAAAAATTGTGCTTCCTCTACGTGGGATGAGACACAAAACTCTTACTTGACGATACTCTGTTCTCATGCTTGATGTGATCAGATTTTATTTGCAAACTTTAATGTAATCCCGCCCCCGCCCCCCCCCCCCCCCTTTTTTTTTTTACCCTATTCGTAATATACGAGAGTAAGTGAAAAATGTTTTTTGCACGTGAGGTCAGACATTCAAAAATGTTACTCCCAAAGAGAATTGAGACCCATGATGTGCATTGTACGTCGAATAATGTCCGAATGGAGTTCTCAAGTTTACTTTTATTGTTCGATTCATGTAGATGGCTGTATTGTTCTTTCTACGTTGTCGGTCCTGTGGTAAGGCAACCGGACTGGTAATCCTGAGATTGCAGGTTCGGGGGTTCGAACCTCAGGCTTAACGTTATGTACTTGGGAAAGGCACTTTACACGAATTGTTCTCACTTCACCCAGATGTGAATGGGTACCCGGCCATAGCCAGTGAAATATCTTGTCAGGATGTTAGTGTTTCAGCGCCTGTAAAATGACACCTTGCTCTGCATGCTTTCCAAGAATTCGAGATTTTTTCAGAATGCTATGAGATCTACTGGGATAATAATATCTCGTAGTATGTAAAGCGCATAGAGCTTGCTTTTGATCGGGAGTTCCCACTATACAAATGCTATTTATTAATAATAATTATTATTACATAGTATGATGTGTTTGCTTGAATGCCAATGTGATAAAAATAATATTGATGGTAATATTATTTTTGTGTGTTAATAACACTTGATCGTCTCGTGAGACAGTAGTTCTGTACCCGTGATTAGTCCAACTAATATCAATGTGCAATCCGGTTCAGCATAATCTTTTGATTATTTTTATAGTCTTGCTATGCTTTTTAAGCATGCCAATTCCTTTACACCTAAAGGCAGTATCGCATTGTTGGACGATATTAACAATGTGATATAGTGGATAATATGCAACATCTTATATTATGATAAAGACCTATGGTGCTTATTCATTCCCATCAAATACATTAAATCCACGTTTTTATATATAATAATAATACCTAACTGCTTCCTAACCACCACGCCATAGATAAAAAAAAAGCCTTATCATTTATCGGTTTTAGTCAGCTCATTGTACCATCTGTTCGAATGAGTGTTGTATGATCACCTCACACCGAATATAAAATTCATACCTCATAGTTCTTTTCCATGGCTTCAGTAATGTGTCAAAGATTGTAAGCAGATTTTGACTGAAACAATACATGTATGATGTCGTAGACAGATTTTTTTTTAAAATTGTGTCGGATGTTTTTTGATTATCCAAAAACATTGAATATGGACTGTTCACTTGCTGTCAAAATGTATTTGCTATGTGTGAGGATCGATTGAATTTCGGAGCGGCTTTCTTTCTGAGCAATTGTAGGGATGCGGGATATTTTCAGTAGTGTTTTCTTACTTTTTCATCAACCTGGAGGACTTCGTCTTCTAATATTGACATTCTCCTTTGCTACGGCATAGTGTGTAGATGCTTTTTTCCTCTCTAAAGTTATTATTTTATTTTTATTATTATTATTATTTAAAATGTAAACTCTTATTAGAGTGACTTTTTCCAGTTTGTTTGTTATATCCCATATTCCTTTCTTCTTTGAAAAACAATGGCGCCCACCGAATCTAAAAGCTGTCTTTTACTCTAAATGAGATGGAAAAACCACTGCCCTTTTTTACGTTTTGATTTTATCAAGTCTTTAAGTAATGGATCTTTTGATTTTTTATCGAAAATTATATCGCTCACAAACACTTAGGGACAAAACTAGCGGTCCCAGTCTCTCAATGAACGGCCCTTTACCGAATAAAAATGAAATCTGCCTGAGCAAAATAATAATATGCCATTGCAATTGTATAATCAGTGTCTGGGGAAACGTAATCGTTCATTGGAATGAAGTGTCCACCCATCTATTGTTAAAAGTGTTATCTAAAAAGAGGGACAGTCAAGATGATTTATAAACGCAGTTTTAGGCCGTCCGATACCAAAGAAGGGATTTCTCTCTTGCTCAATGGCACTATTCAAAATACCCAGTGAGCTGAAGCTTCTATTTTGACAAAAATTTGATTGCCGTAATTTAAAACTTACACTACGTTTAATTTATTCGCGTGTATTGA
Organism: Aplysia californica; assembly: GCF_000002075.1. Taxonomy (NCBI): domain Eukaryota; kingdom Metazoa; phylum Mollusca; class Gastropoda; order Aplysiida; family Aplysiidae; genus Aplysia; species Aplysia californica. Next base: position 524,942 of record NW_004797758.1, read on the forward strand.
TTCATAATAATAATGATAATATGATGTTGCATAGTTTGCTTAAATAGCCTACATATCCTACCTCATGTATGCCAGATACGCTGTTTTACATTGGAGATTTGTTTTATGAACATTCATCAATTTGCGTAATTTATATTTTTTCCGCGCAAGGCCGTATATGAGAAACTTGACCTCGAGTATCACAGGCCCGCGATATTTTATAAATATCTTCCACTCACAATAGAATGTCTCAAGACATAGCTTCATCGTTGTGTGTATTAGATTACTTTAACAAAATACCCAATCTGTAGCCACTATAACGAATAGCAATATTTTATTCGGTTTTTGTTTGTTTTGTCGTTTTTTTTTTCGTTTTTCTTCTCTTTTATGTTAAAGTTGGATTACCTCAGCCAAAAGAGGCGGCGTCAATTTCTCTCCGCTCTAACAAAATAAAGATTTTCAGGGTCATGGGTTTGTACAGTGATTACAAATGTGTTGGGAACACCAGGGTACAGCAATAATAATTTCTGTAGATAGACCTTCTGTTTGCCATGGTACTTTCACTTACTTAGTGTGCAAAAGTGGTGCATATTGGACTGTAGATTATTTGCTCATGCACACTGTTCAGTTTTTATTTTCTATTTCTTCTCATTTTCTTTCTTTCTTTCTTTGATTTTTTAATATAGTCTAATGCTAATAGTTAATTGCTAACTCTAAGCTTTTTAGAAATTGCTTTATTCTTAACAAATCTACATGCATACTATGACCTAGTTTATATTAATTGGTAACAGTATTAACAACGTGCTAGTTTGTTGGGTTGTCTGTTTATTGCAGTGTTTCTAGGCGCACATCCTCTGTAAGGTAGGAAAACTTGTGTGCTTTGCATTTTCCCTTTGCTTTACCTTCAAGAGGAGTAATCAATTCCAAATCATTCCCGCTTGGCTTTACTTGCATCTTAAAACTTCCATCACCTATTTTTCCGCGACTCCTCTTCCCACATACAATTCTGAGCCCTGTATTCTTCTAGAAGTGCTTCTGAATGTGTTGGTGAGTTTGTATAATACATGCCGTTTAATCTTTTTCACCTAATTTTGATTTTCCTTCCATCTTTCCACCACGATACCATAAATATAATTATTTATAGTATGCCACCTGCATTTCTCATTTTTCAAAATATTATACCACCTATGGCTCTGTTTCTCTGACTACACACTTTCCCGGTGCATGGGTTATTAATTTCGTTACTTTGTATTTAACGAAAATGTGAAATGATAGATACATTCGCATATTGAGGAGTTTTTTAAATACCCTTCAGGTACAAAAGGTCAAAGCTCATTTCTATACATTTGCGACAATATAGACATATTCATGCTTCAATATAAGTAAGATAACATGCAAGCCTATTTTTTAAAAAGTTGTCCTTTCTAGAAAGTATCAAGTTTCAACATTATTTGGTTTGGCTTTTTATTTCAAGTAAATTTTATACTTTGCCTTTTCAATCTTCAACCAAAACTCTATCACTTATTTATTAGGTTTTGTGATAGATGTAATGTACTAATTATCAGCAAGGCATACTGAAACTTGTTTTAATCTTTTTTCCCCTCACCCCATCACCTACACGGATGAATCCTACATTGATTCGCTCCACGTGTGGAAAACAATGGCAATTCAACACCACCTGGTTTTAAAACAAATACAATTTATTCACGTTTTTTTTCTAAAACTTTTTTTTCCTTCTGTATTACTGGTTCTATCACTTCTACCCAACGTTCAATTTTTAAACAATTCTGTAAACGCTTGAAGTGTAGAAACTAAACCTAAAGTGAAGTTCAAAAACGATGCAACACACAGACAGTTTTTGCGCAATTTCTCCTTGGCCAAGATATTCCCCTGGGGAAAAACTTGAGGTCTTTACTGGACTCCAGTTGTTGCCGCAAGCTGTTGCTGAATGACTGGACGACAGCTTAGCTCCCCCCACAAGTGGAACTTCAGAGGCGCGGAAGTCTTTTGAGATCCCTGCAGGTTGTTGCATGATTTCAAGAGAAGACACGCCATGGAACTACTTCCAGCATTGCAACGTGGATCATTAGCCAAGACAGACGAGATCCACACGGGATGCTGGATACCTGCTGAATAAGCATTTTTTTCATAATGTTGATTATGTATTTCAAATATTGCACGAATTGATGAATGAGTTGTTGTTTAATTTCATTTGCTTGAAAGTAATAAGTGGCAAGGTATGGAGGAAAGTTTGATATCCTAATTTTGCAAGGAAATGTTTTGTTACTGTTGAAACCATTGCATTTCAAACATTTCTCGAAAAAAAAAATACGCTCGTTATCTGGACAGATACTCAACTGCTTTTAAGTAACCCAGTCGCTTGTAACCATCCGGTGACTAAACAGGAATTTTTGAAAATGAAAATGTTTCCAGCACCTTTGTAGGAGACAATGCTTAATTGATAAAGTCAACAGAACAGGAGACCGTTTTGTTTTTAAATTTTAAATATCTATTCTCTGCCTTTATCATGCACCTGTTATGTCTTTGTACATTCATTTTATATTTTGTGACCAAAAAGGATGCCACATTTTTCAGTAAAAGACATCGAACTGTTTCTCTTTTAGCTTGATCTTATAAAGTCGATCTTATAAAGTCGATCTTATAAAGTCGATCTTATAAAGTCGATCTTATAAAGTCGATGATCAGTAAGGCTATTGCTCTCCGATGAGCCCAATAAAGTGTCTTGGATTAAGAAATATCTTTAAAAATCTTGATCTTTTAAATAGAATTTCTAAAACTACTCAGTATCCAAAAAACGGATTACTCTTTATTTTTTTTCACTTTTAAGTCTATTGGCATTGGGAGTGTTTTTGAATGCTGGCGTTTCCATCTGCATCCTTTCACACACGGTAATTAATGATTTAGCACAAGCTAACAAAGGCATCAAAGCCACAGTTTAAAATTCCTATTACGTTTCTCCATGCATATACAGTGATTGTATTTTATCTTTTTTTTAACTAACACGACTGAATATTCAATTTTGGTGAGAGTAATTACCTGCCCCCATAACCTCATACTGTGATTAAGTAAATGTTTTGAGAGATCGAAAGTGTCCTCCGCTCCCCATAGATTTTGTATCTGTATGAATGAGGCACGCTTCCTTTTTCTAAGCCTGTACCATTTAATCATAATTCGATATCTTTGAATAATGATGTTACCATTTTGTAAATATTGACCTACTTAGTTTCTAGCGTCAAATGACAGTAAAAATATTTAGCTTTCTTTTTAAAATTATTATTTTTTAAAATAATCAGATAACATCGTTCCATGAAAAAAGATTTTGAACTTTTAAATGAAACTATTGAAATTATATTATTTTATTTTGTTTGGTTTTCTTTTTTTGTGTGTGCAAAAAGTGATATTATGTATTTTACGACATTGCACTGTCCACGGGAATTAGTTGGTGGTCGTTTTATTTTTACCTTTTAAAGATCACATTTTGTTATTATTAAAACAACAACCATTTTTTGAATTGGCTTCGGGTTTTACTTGAAACGTTTGGTTTTGCTGTTTTTTTATATTTTGGAATGTTCTTGTCTTGGGATTCACATGGGCACCGACGTAATATGTGTATTGAGTCTGTACATTTCTTTCGAAAAACACCTGGAAGAAATATACCGGCTACACTAATTATGGATAAAATATTTTTCAAAATCCTGACCACGAGTTAGAGTAATTAGGTAATAATAAACAAAACGTCGTTATTAATCTTAGCTAATTGTTGTGTTTTGAAAGATAAACAGGAGACCAGAGCAGGATCTCATTATACCTTTAAATACAATGTAAGGAAGGACGTTTTCTCAAATTGTGTACACTCAAATATACTAATGTTATGGGCATATGCATTCTGATAGGCGATTTAAGTGACCTGATATCATCATAATATGCAAGGTTATCATTTTCTATTTCGAGTCCCTAATTGACGTGTACCTGTATACATGTGTGGCATCCTGGTGAAATCAGATTTCACCAAAACAAGATGAATGAGCAGATAATAAGTGTTAAAAAGTGATCGCCAAATGTCGTAACGTCAGTATTCCTTATAACATGTTCATGCACAAAACAATTTCTCTTCTAGCTAAAATAAAGTCTACAAACCAATAAAGCTCACCAGAGGTCAGCTTAGTCCAAGTGTTGCACAGTCACAGCTTTTTGACACCTTACATATTTATCTGTATACCGATAGATGTAGCTGCAACTGTCCCACCATCTGAGCACAAAAGAACAACTGCTTGAACATTGCAGCTGATCACAAATGTAGCTCCTGGTCTCTATCCAAGTCAGACCTAGGGAGGTGCAACCCTGGAGCCCGGTCGAGTAGAAAGCGCGGCAAAGGTCCTCGGGGTGCCCTGTCCTTGCCAGGAGCAACACCGGTGGTGGATAGTGTATCAGGCTCAGAGGAAGCATGACAGTTTGTCACAGGCCTCGACTGTGCCCTGCATGATGGAAGTTATCACTGAATCTCTCAGAAAGAGTAAATGAACTATAGATTTGTTTATAGCGAAAGAATAATATTCATTGTTGAAATTTTATAGAGTAATTTGCTTTGATTTGCATACAAAAAAGAAGAAATATTGAACAACACAAGCGGGAATGACATAATTTAGAGGGACTATCTCTACACCACTAATTTGAAGGTGGAGAATTAAAAAAAATAAGTTGCAACTACATTGTTAATAAAGTGCTGTATTACGACTGTCATCAATACTCAAATACTTAAACGAAATTGTAACAAACTGGGCCTGTGACAAACTGGGCAGCCCTCGGTTCAGGTTGTTGTTAATAACTGCTGGAACGATAGAAACCCCCCCCC
>NW_004797758.1:529893-530950 GCF_000002075.1 Aplysia californica
CCCCCCCCCCCCCCCCCATACATTTTCAGCTTGTAAGTCCTGAACTACATTGCTTTAATTAGTTTAGACTGAGAACTGAACGCATAAAACTATGGGAAACAAATAAATGACAGTGCGCTTATGTTTAGATCCTGAACTCGCTGTGCGTCACTGATCAACTAATGTAAACAACTCCTTGGCAACCTGTATTACGTCCAATAAAAATTATTTTAAAAATATTTCCACTCCAAAAATTTTACAAAATTACGAGTAAAAGATAAGTTTCAATGAACAAATTATAAGAAAACAGTTAATAAACCTTTAAAACGGACATGATAATTATTTATTATTCATTACGTTGGTGAACTTTTTAGATCTAAACACTGATAGCGTTGATAAAGAAAATTACCAATTTTCTCGTAAAAGAGGAGGTTCATTTTCATCGTTATTGCCGGATTACTCCTCATTGGGGGCCTATTCGTCAATATGTTCAACGTAGCAATCCTTAAGATCGATGTCAGAGTCTTCTAGTTCCATTATAACTGCTCTTTCGACTGTTTTTCTGAGTGTCCCTTAGCTCAGCAGCAAGGCAGAACGTTCAAAATGGCGGACGGAACGCAGATATCGACGCAGAGCGAGAATTTTAGTATGAAACCATCAATTTGAATATTAACTTTGATGGGTTTTTAAAGTCAGTTTAGTCATTATGGGGAGGGGGGATGCCTTATCCAGTCTTCATGTGTTAAAAAGTAAAAACGTGTTAGCGGCAAAATACACACATATTATGTCTATCGTATTTATTTATACGAAATCCTACAAAACTGCTGGGAGTTCAGATGATATAGATAATTCATTTGTTAAAAAACTGACGACCACCTGACACCACCGTGTAGCGACACATAGACCTCTGGTCATTCTCAAAGAAGAGCTATCTATCTCTAAATTAAAAGGAAGCTATTTAACACAATAAGTATTTTTTGTTCCTCCGCAGTGAGCTATAAAAGCCCTCAATCTATCCACTCAATGTGTGTGAAGACAGGTACTCCCAGTTCACCTAAAATAGTAAACATATCGGATA
>NW_004797758.1:531050-536930 GCF_000002075.1 Aplysia californica
TAATTGTATATGTACACTTTTGTATGAAGATGATAAATTTCAAACAACAAATTGTCAGTTTTTGGAATTTTGAGAAAACCACAAATGAAATGCTGGACAGCCTATGCATTATAATTTATATAAAACAACACCCTTAATTAAGTTTGCAGATGGCTCCGCTATTATTGGATTAATATACCTTGATGAAAAAGAGTATTTCGAAGAAATGTGTATGTTTTTTTTTAAATGATGCAATTCCAATTTTCTGAAATTGAACCTCTAAAAAAACAAAGGAAATGATTTTTTTTTTTCAGAAGAGAAAAACCAACAATCCCACCACTCATAATTGAACAAGAAACAAATGATGAAATCACGGATTTATACAAATATCTTGGTCTTACAATCAACAACAAATTTACATGGCAAAATCACGTAAACAATATCGTTAAAAAGGTAAATCAGAGGCTGTACTTTCTGAGGAGACTTAGGTCTTTCAATCTGAATACATTCATCCGTCAGATATTCTACACAGCCACAAATAGAAACTTTGATAAGTTTTAATATCTCTTGCTATGGTAGCAATTTGGGAAGGCAGCACATCATAAAAATAAACAAGTTGATCAGAAAGGCATCAAGAACAATTGATAGAGACCTAAATAACCTTGAATATCTGCACAAGACAAACTTTCAACAACAAAAAGGGGGCAATATTGCTTAGTGACCATGGCCACCCACAGACATCGGAATTTCAACTACCGACCCGCAGTAAAGAATATATTTCCAAAAAAAGCATGAACACGCAGATATAGAAATTCATTCGTACTAACTGCAGTGAGTTTATAGAACACACACTGCTACAAATGAAACAGAGAGAGAGAGAGAGAGAGAGAGAGAGAGAGAGAGAGAGAGAGAGAGAGAGAGAGAGAGAGAGAGATCGTACTAATGTCCTGTCTTGTTGTGCGTATGCGGGAGTGCACCTAACACTTGTAACTTGTAACGTCTACTACCATTGTTAACGACCAAGACAATTTTCTCCCTACGAGATGAATAAAGATAGTCAGAGTCATTGTCTTTGTCATTTCCTCAGCATCGCTTATTCCCCAAGCTTGATATTATCCTGTTTTACCCCAGGACACCTGGATGGGACAGAAGAGTTGCATACACTCTCTACAAAGCTAGATACAAATCAAATTTAGTTTTTTTTAAAGTGACATCTCTTGTTTGTTTTTTGTTTTTTTTGTGTTTTTTTGTGTGTGTGTGTGTCCTTCATACAACATATTTAAACAAGAAACTTCTAACCAACAAGGCTCACTCTCCGTCTTTGATGGGCGTGGCTACAGACTCCGGACGCTCCGATTCGTCGGCTTTGCCGGTGGCTCGGTTGTGACTGCCAGTATCGTTGTCTCCCTCTCGGCTCTCGTGCTCCCCCTCGTCATCAGCATCCTGGTCCCCCTCCGCGGACTCTAACACCCCCTTGACATCCTTGGACCCTTCCTTCCCTCCAGTCTTCTCCGCCACTTCGCTGACCGTATGCAGCGTCATATTCTCAGGGTGTATGAAAAACCGGTGAAGACTCTTCTTCCCGCCAACCTCCCCGGGCCCTCCGGTCCCGCCCCCTCCTCCCGGTCCTCCCACCACATTTTCGTGAATCGAGCTGCGGGATAGGTTGTCGGATTTGGGTCGGGTTGCGGGGCTTCGCATCGTGCTGAGTCCGCCCGCTTCGCCCTCCGTTTTGTCGCTGTGCCCCAGCTGGGAGGCCAGGGATACCTGTGTGTTCTTGGAGCCATGCAGAGCGAACATGCTGAACTTCCTCGAGTTGTAGCACTGCTGGACCTGGGGGAAAACAATGATAATATACGTAATAATATACTATAGTAATGTATCTGATTTCCAGAAAATTAAATGTTTATATACATATATCCCCCTCTCTCCCCCCCCCCCCCCCCCCCCCCCCCCTCTCTCTCACACTCTCTTCCCTCCCCTTCTGTAGAGCGCTGTCTCTTTCTGTCTCTTTTTAGTCTTTTTCATCTCCCTCTATCTCTTTATTTATTTTTTTGGGGGGGTTAAACAGTAACATCTAATTCTTGTCAAAAATTACTAGAAAATAGAAGAGACAAAGAAAATGTTAAGTGTGTGTTGCCAAAATAACTGCTGTATTTATTGTATTGCTTTTGGTGTTTTCGTTTTTCTTAGAATGTCATACGCAACAGGTAGCTAAAATTATGAAGCAGATATCGCCTTAATATACAATACACTGCGGCTTCATGTATGTGTAATTCGTAAGTCCTGTTCTTACGCAGTCTGCAGAAACAATTTATTGAACTCCGAGGGTCACTCAGTTCAAGCAATTTTTAGTTTTTATTAGTTTAGTTTCTTAGTTTTAGTAAGTTTTTACGGCACTTGCAACACAATAAGGTCATACAAGTGCCGGAGATTTGAGGTGTTACAAGAGAGTAGCAAACACAAAAAAGAAGGAGGGGAGATAAAGACGATAGATGTTTTTTAAGGAAAGAAGAAGCAAACCTCACCAGAGCACCCGCCAACCACCACCAGCAATGTTCTAATCTTTTTCGCTCACTTTGTCGTGTAACGTCATGCTTTTGTCTGTTTCGTTCTCTTCCCAGACGAACCCATGTATAGCTAATGCAAACACTTCTTTGTGCCTACATATTAATTATGTCTATGATGAGGGCATATCCCAGTGCCTGACAACGTCAAGTTCCAGTTTGGACAAGGGGGGCATCGTTAATTTTATGTACCCACATTTTCTAAGTCGAGTTACTTTGATATAATAATATTCCCCAAAATAGATCTCTACTGATATGAACCGCTACCTTAGAATTACAACGTTCTATCTCACATGTTTGGCCGTTTTGAGTTACCAAGACCATGCGATCAGAAACCAAATGATCCATCTGCTCTATCAAAATCGTAAGATTAATTGGAGACGTTATCGTGATATTCAAAGAATTGCATTCGAAAAAGCTTGACATGTTGTTTAACTCAAAATTAATGACGACAAATTTCTCAAAAAGATTCTGAACAGATAGAACTGTATAATTATAGGATAGCTATACGTTGCAGCCTACAAACATTCTACCCAATTGTGAACTTAACACATTTCATTTAGCTCCAGAAAGCCAAAAGCGGCCTCATAACGGTCTCCTCCCACACGGTTCATCTTGTTAGCTTCAGTAAAAACAAACAGACTATTTTGACGGTCGAAAAGTTGAACAAGCAAATATCCGTAAATTTAATAAGTTGAAGAAAACATTCTGTACGAATCTGGATCGACTGGGATTTCCCAAAGACGCACAATTGGAAAGTTGGACACTGGTAACGCAATAGCAGTACAGACATTCATTGAGCAGTGACAAGAATATAATACAAGAACATTATAAGGAAACACACATCAGCTTTCACCACCACGATTATAGTCAAAATTGACCCCTTCTGTCTTTCAAAAAAATCGAAAAGAATTTCACGCACGACTTTACTTCAACCTAGATCTATCCGCGGTCCTATAAAGGGTGGAGATCACTATATGTGAGCTGTGCTGACAAAATGAGTTACTTCTCGCAATCCACAAATGAAGATATTGGCAAAAAAATCAACACTAGGGTCAAATTTGTAGATTTTCTATTGATGCCATATTCTTTAAGTGTAATAATATGCCTGTTATTATTTCATACGTATGTATTTTTAAAAAAACTTATAAGACAATAAGAGTGATATATCTATTTCCATAAGGCTCAAATCCAAGAAGTAACTCGTTTTGTCAGCACGCCTCACATTATACGAGTAATGTTTTGTTTTGTTATATTATGTTTTCCAGCAATATTAGAACTTTGTGTCTATTCAGTGTGAAATTTTCCGCTATCAGGTCCTCTCAACCACAAGCCAGGCAGCGAAGCAAGAACAGGAAGAGGTAGGAATGTTCCTTCGGAGCATGCGCAGTTGACTAGAATAGCTTGCCCACAGCGATGAAATAACCGACGTAAGCAGAGACAGCTGACACATGAAACAGAGAATAATGATTATTGATTTTTCAACAACCCCTCCATTTTTCTCACCTGACATGACGCCATTGGAATGACTGTAATGTTTCAGTCAATGTTTTGTGTATTTTCGTTGTGATCAACATATCACACATGATACTTTCTTGTTATAATAATGGTAGATATAATTGATATTGACAGTTAGAAAGATTGCAATCCATCGTACTTTTGCTTTATATTTTACATAATGGTCAAATACTCCAAAGAAGGCACCATAATTTGCTTTCAAAAATACTCTTACGCACAACAGATGGACGCCTAGAAGTCTTCAATCAAATAATAAATACCACCGAGACCCACGACGTCAAAACTCAGAACACACCCACAGCGTAGGCCTACTTTGGTTTCATTATGAGTGTTGTGGAATCTGTTCATTGTGTTTAAATAAGAAGCTATAGATCATGTTTGAAACAGAGAGCCTTTGTATTATGCCTGTGCTTGATAATCAGGATTTAAAGAATTGGGGTGGTTTCTGTTGTAACTATTTATGTCACAGGAGAAAGAAAAAGAGACTATAAGTAAATAGGTAGGTTATTAGATATTTAGAGAAAAGAGAGAGAGAGATTGAAATAGGGAGAAAGAGAGAGAGAGAGAGAGAGAGAGAGAGAGAGAGAGAGAGAGAGAGAGAGAGAGAGAGAGGGAGTCAGGGGGAGAGGGTGTAAGGATTAGGGGGAGACGATGTGTGGATCTGCTGTTTTTTCGAATGTTTGAGGAAGTTTGATTCACTACTTATTGCGTGAGTGTAGGTGTGAGTGTAGGTGTGAGTGTGTGTGTGTGTGTGTGTGTGTGTGTGTGTGTGTGTGTGTGTGTGTGGGAGAGAGAGAGTATGTATGTTTGTGTGCAAGTGTGTGTGTCTGTGTGTGTTTTTTGTTTGTGTATGTATGTGTGTGTATGTTTCTGTGCGTGTTTGTGTTTGTGTGTGTGTTTTTGTTTGTGTGTGTATGTGTGTGTTTGTGTGAGTATGTATGTGAGTATATATGTGTGCCTGTCTGTGTGTCACTCCTTGAGGGTATTAGTTTTGTCTGAAGAGTGATTATGTGATGGTTGATCTAGCATTTCATGCACGTTTTAGGTTTAAAAAAAAGGGACAAGAGGAGAACGCTATGATATAGATCTATTATGTATTCCCACGAGCAGAAAGGATATCTTCCATGGACGCATTTTTACCGAATAATGATTTGGGCTAGATCTCTTTTACAGTGTGTTGCAATCTATGTCGAAACTTTACCCATCAAAAAAAAAAAAAAAAAAGAAAAAAGAGATCATCTTCAAACACAGTTTGCTTAGTCAACTAAGAAAACGGACAAAATGATAAGTTATCTTTAATTCCCCAATGTGAAATCCTAGAATGTGATAAAACCAGAGTTTGGCAGAGAATATACGCACAAGTGTTCTTTCTTACCATTTATCATTCAACAAGATTCAAGAATTCTTATAAACTGTTGATATGAAATCAAAATTGAGATTATACAAAAGGATATTTTGTTACTTAAAAAAAGAAAACTATTAATTTTTATAACCTTCTAAATCAGAAAACAAGCTACATTGGGGTTAATACATTGAGGGACTTTCGGTTGAGAATGATTGTTTTAATAAACCTAATAGAATTATTCGTTGCTGTTGGTGTTGAGGTTGTTTTTGTTAAGGTGATGTTGTTTGTGTTAAGCTATTGCTGTCGTTGCTGATCTTGTTATCGTGGTGATGTTACTTTTTTGAGTTTTACATCTCTAACATTATTCTTTTACATTCTCTATCTATCTATCTATCTATCTAACTATCTATCTATCTATCTATCTATCTATCTATCTATCTATCTATCTATCTATCTATCTATCTATCTATC
>NW_004797758.1:537030-539767 GCF_000002075.1 Aplysia californica
TCTCTCTCTCTCTCTCTCTCTCTGTGTGTGTGTGTGTGTGTGTGTGTGTGTGTCTGGAAATGCAGATGTAGTTATCAGGAACGCAATGAGATGAAATGCAGCTTTATAACGACAATAGTATACGTTTGATACGCACTTATACGCAGATTTTTGAATTCTCAACTGTACGTATTTCTTTGTTTCATTGCTATGTAATTTATTTCATTTCACTTGCTCTTTCTGTCTTTCTCCCTCTCTCCCTATCTCTCTCTCTCTCTCTCTCTCTCTCTCTCTCTCTCTCTCTCTTTCTCTAATTATTTTTTAGCAAAGATCCCCTTGATTGTTGTTTTTTTCACACGCAAGTTATCCCTGTTCATCGATAACAATGATAATGGTGATAGTATGATGTTTCAACGATGCTGACTGTGGTTGTTACGCATAATGATAATGGATACTCAACAGTGGTGAAAAACACAAAAACAAACAAAACCTACCAAAAACAAAAGCGCAACCATTTATCGTCCTGTCTGCTAAAATGTCTGATTTATAACAACATCTGCACAGTTAATATTGTCACAATCACAAACTCATAAAACAATAAGCGTAGAAAGGGAGCTATCTTGACTCTCACCTGATCCATAACTTTTCATTCTGGAGGCTGTGTTGACAGCATCCCCAAAGAGACAGTACCGTGGCATGATGGTGCCGACAATGCCAGCCATGCAAGGACCTGGAAGAAAAGAAGAAAAAACCCGCATTATCACAAAAAAACGATATTGTATTTATGTTGTTGGACGAAAAGTAGACATGTGATATCATACGTTTGTCCGTACGTCGTGTTTTACAATCGTATCAGATGGGGATCAGATGGGTGGTGCCTGGGGTGTGTCAATGAGCAAAACACGACAATCCTAGCTCAAAATACTGGGCGCTGCACAGTGACGACCGACAGTGGCATGGTTGTAAACTGTTACGTATTTATAATTATGTATGTATGTATGTGTGTGTATGTTTGCACAGGTAAAACTAAGTGCCCTTCACGCACAAATAAAAGTGCAATTTATTTTTAAAAATTTTTATTATACGACGCGGGGAACTCTGTGCTACCACTTTCCAAAGAGGACATTTACTAGTTAATCTGAATCGTACGCTTTTTGTTTTGTTTTTGTAAAGTGTTTTACGGCGCTCGCAACTGCATAGGTCATATGAGCGCGCGGGACACTCCTAATATTTTCAGTTGGTAGGAAATTTTGAATTTTGCCCGGGTGGCGGCCGAAGCCTACTCTTATCGATTTTAGACCACCAAGGGATCTTTAACGTGCGCAACTTGCACACGGGCCCTCCGAGATTTTTCGCCCTTGTCCGAGAAGGCTAGGTGTAGATCTTTCCTACCAGAAGATCAGGGGTGTGGCAGAAAGACAGCAGTAAGGAGGAGCCAAGGAGTAGCAGTAGAAAGGCTGCAGAAAGAGTCAAGAGCCCTGAGGAGGGGGCAAAGGAGGTGAAGGGGTGGGGGCAGAAAGTGGAAATGAAAGCAGACAACAGAACATTGCTAGAGAGCAGGAAAGGAGGTGAAAGGAGACAATTTTAGAGAAGAAAACTTTTTGGTCGCTACCCGGAATCGAACCGGGACCTTTGAATGAGAGGCCAACACCTTAACCTCTAGGCCACAAGAGCCCCCTTCCGTACGCTTTGAATAGCAGTCTGTCAAAATGATTTTTTGAGAAATACTGCAAGTTTCAAAGAGATCTTCGTACTAGAAGTATTCTAAAATGTGAAGAATACAACCCGGGGGTACAAAATGACCCCAGGGCTTACGACATTTGAACAGTAAACCATAGTTTGGTCATTGTTTCTTAACAAACGTGTATCGTCTTTTTCTCTGCTCCACTTTTTGTGATTGTTACTCACTTGAAACACCTCTACTCATCAACTCGTATAAATGATGACTTTATTGTGTTGCAAGTTCCTTATAACTCTTACTTAAATCAAATATAATAGCATAGCAGATTATATCTACCCCCCTTCTTCCCATCTGCTCCCTCCAATCCTACACCAGCTCATCCCATCCCATCCAACAACATCATAGGCAATTCTGGGCATACAATAGTTGCTCACGCTGTCTCTATCCGGAGACGTCTCCAACGGAGATATGCCAATCAAAATGTCTTTGTGCTTCAAGACCAAGTAAACAATAAACCTGGGTTACATTTGATAGTTTGCAATTAAGTTTGACATTTTCTTGAAAATAATTGATTTGCAACAGTTTTAGTGGCTATATGTGTGATCTGCAGCGAATAATACCCAGTTTGACCACACAAGGTAGTGTATCTGTGTGCGGGAGTACGTCTCCGAATAGTTCCTGGCGGTGCTCGCAGGAGACGTCTCCGAATATCTTCTGCCGTTGCTCACAGCCTACCTGTGTTCATGCCAATCCGTAGCTGTATCATTCTGTCTAGAGGTGTAGAGAAACGGTTGTCTACCACCATGCTGAGGAGATCCAGGGCCAGGTTCGCTACTTCTGCCGAGTGTCTGTTTCCTATACGGGTTGGTAAACCTGTAGGGAATCAAAAATAGGTTTGTTGAAGTATAATGAGTAACGTTATTCCCGCATCCACTCCGGACATAGGGGATTGCCACGTTAGTGAGACAACTTTCTGGGCCTTCGGCATAATAATATAGTGGCGTCGGTGGCCTAGTGGTTAGGCTCTCGGACTCGCAACCGTAAGGTCGTGGGTTCGAATCCCGTCAGGGGTCCGAC